>NW_013666116.1:158679-209582 GCF_000517525.1 Limulus polyphemus | reverse complement strand
GTAGCTTTGTGCTTAATTACAAACAAACAAACCTTATGTTTGTCTTAAGTTATCGAAAAAGCAAAAACCTGTTTTCCCTGATTTTCCTAATATTAGAAAAATAATTAGTAAACAATAAATGACACGTGTAGATGGGTGTTTTGATTTAGTTTGAATTTTGCGCAAAGCTACACGAGGGCTATCTGCGCTGGCCGTCCCTAAATTAGCAGTGAAAGACTAGAGGGAAGAAAGCTAGTCATCATCACCTACTGCCACTTGGTGTTTTGAAGGATCGATCTGAAATAGGTACAATAAGCAATACGTTTTATAATTGCCAAATTGACAAATATACTACTAAACTCTTTCTAAAGGTTGATATTTCACATCACATGAAAATCAACACTGTTTTCAATAAATAACTGTCTGTGACTGATATCGACGTTCAGTTATTCCTTTCACTTGCCAACATGCTACCAACATTTTATATTTAACTATGTGTGCGAACCTAAGGTACAAATAAGCATGATTCTGCATTTTAAGGTTTCAATACAGATTGGTGTTTCTCCAAAATTCTGTAATGTCGGAGAGTTTGGTTGGAAACTGTCTTAGCAGTAAGTGTATCTGCTCAGAGACAATTGAAACGCTAGTGAAACAAAGAGGACATGAACATGGTCATAGGAATGCTTGAAAATGGGACAGCGCAATGTTATGTCGCTCAGTTATTGGATGCGTCCCAAAGAGTGGCTCCTTTATGAGGTGTCAATACCAAAATATTAACAGTGTCTGGAAACAACACGATAGGAGCTCAGGAAGGGGTCACAACCCCTTCGGTGATCTCCTTATTTAAACTGAGTCACGTTTGCGACCCACTGTAAGCATATCCAATTAAGAGACAACGTGGCGAACATTTCTAATCGCAACATACTGCAGAATTCAACAGATATATATCGTTGTGTGGGCTGGAATTAACATACGGGGAGGAACGGACATCCATGTCACTCATGTGATGTTGTATTGATATGAGATTCTCCATCCGATAGCGATGCCTTTGTTGGTTCAGTCAGTTCAAAATTAATTTTGGTTGAAGGCGATACCTGCATATATCGAGCAGAAATCATTCCTGATTGTATTGAACAGGAAGTAATCGAGATGGTGGATTGATATTTTCATCTAAGCCCAATTAAGCGTGTCTGGAACATATTAAATAGAGCTATAGAAGTCCTTCTAGTCCAGGATAATAGAAGCGTTTCAGTACTCCCTTATCCAGCTTCCACAAAAATGTGTACAGCGTCTGATTAGTGAGAGACACAGGCGTTGTAAAAGTGTCATTGTAATTAATAACAGACAATGCTGATCATGTGCAAACACTCTGGGTTATTTCCGGTATTATCAGAGACTCATTAATGATTTTATGAAGCTTAGTTTTTTGGGTTAAACTCTATTAACACAATCAGTTGTTCGGTGAATGGCACTGTTTGAAACTTTTCTGTTTCAGATATCGATCCGTATTGTAATTTAAGATGTCTATAATTTGTAGATGTCATACCAACTGAAAGGCACAGATTGAACCAAATGAATATGGAGAACAATAGAACCATATTATTGAAGCATAAAAGCATAACCCTCATAAAATATTTCCTTCAATATTTATTCTCTTTCAATTCTGCAATGTATCACCACACACTGACTGAACTGCAGTATTTTATACTTATTTCAGAAAGGATTAGAAAGACCACAAAAATTGTCGCAGCAATAATGTTCCTGTCGTAAAAAAAAGAGGATTTTTTCTTTTGTAATTATCCTTTTTTAACATTGATTATGTTTACTAATAGGATATTATTATTTCGCTAAGTACTTTTGATCATATAACCAGGATTTAAAAGATTATTTTACCAAAGGGCTCAATTTGAATTTTAGTCTGATTGTAAATTTTAACTCAAGATAAAACTTTCTTGATATGTTTTTCATTTACAACAATTATATTTATTTAAATGCGCATCTTTATTTCTTAAAAGAGTATATTAATGGAAGTTTTATTACTTATTCTGTAATATCTTGAAACTGTGACGTTTTTAACAACATTATGATTCAATAACATATAGAGGCAACTGATAACAATAATGGAATTGTGTGGTTTAAAGTAGTCATGTATACTTTATGCACCTCCCTATCCATCTCCAACACTATCTCATTCTTTAACACCAGGATACCTCCTTACCCATCCAATAATATCTCATTCTTTAATACCAAACTACCTCCCTACCCATCTCAAATAATATCTCAGTCTTTAACACCAGGATACCTCCTTACCCATCCAATAATATCTCATTCTTTAATACCAAACTACCTCCCTACCCATCTCCAACACTATCTCATTCTTTAATACCAAACTACCTCCCTACCAATCTCCAACACTATCTCAATCTTTAATACCAAACTACCTCCCTACCCATCTCAAATAATACCTCAATGAACATGTTGAAGTTCTTTAACCAAGAAACAAAAAAGGCCAATCTTACAATGTGTAGTATTCTTCATAATGTGAAGAAAATATACTAAATGTATTTTAATAAACATTTAAATATTTCAGTAAGTTACTAGGCAAATTTCACAGTTGTATTTACGTTTGTAAAACTTTCGATGAAATGATCAATTGATAAGATTCTCTGTTTTTGAACTTAGCATGAATGGAATTTATGATTTTTGTTTTTAAAGAAAATTATAGACAGTACCTTCTGATTAACAAAAGAAAAAAGCACACTAAAATAATTATGTACACAAATCTGCTTGAGCAAGACAAGTAGTAATAAATTTTAATGTTTGTAATTAAAGGGAGTTAAAAGTTTTGTGTTCATGATAATGATAAAATTGAAGTTGTACTAGAATTGCATCACTAAATGACAAGCTTGTTTCACATTGTAACGAATTTATTGTTATGTATTTATTTTTAATATGAAAGTTGTTTAGATTAAATTTGTATTTAAAAATATGCGTAACTTATAGTGTCAGATATGTATTGCGTGTAACGAATTTGTTATATATTTATTTTAATGACAACGTTTTTGGGATTGATTTTATATGTAAAACATGCCTAGCTTACCGTGTTAGTTACGTATGGTGAAACTCCCGCCAATTCTCCAAGGTTGTACAATATTCGTGAACACAAGGATCGACAATATATACACTTCCGTAACCAAATAAGTATAGCGCCTATAAAAACAGCCAAAAAAAGAGAGTATATAAGTCTACTAAGAGCCTGTTATAACCGTGTACGCTATAAACCGTGATTTTGCTAACCCTTATCAACCAGAAAATATACGACATTTGACCAGGAACAGTTATAAATTTCGAACGTCAGTGAATTATCATCGGACGTTAGTATCTTTCCAAAATATTACTGGTTTCTCATCGGACATTAGTGGTTTTATTAAAATATTATCTTACTTCAACGGTCCAACAATTCAGTGTTTGACAAAGCTAGCTAGCTTCTTGACAATTGTACGTACATCGACTTGAAGTTAACTCGCTAGATATCAAGGAGACTCTGAACTAGGAAGATGATTTTATGTTATTTGTAAGTTAGTGAAATTTTTGTTTATGAAACTTTATTTGTAATAATTAATCGTAATAGTTGCTTTTGTAAATTATACTGTTGTATATATATATTAAAACGTATTTGTGTAAAAAAAAAACGGTGTGAATCAAAATAAAATATCGGCATATTTCTAGACACTAAATCCAGGGTACAATTCAGCTTCGGATTATTCCAAATTTTCAAAGCGTAACATAATTACATATATACATTATTCTATCCTTTTCGCTACTGTGTACAGTTTTAGTGACTCAGTGGTAAGTCTGTAGGCTTACGATACTACAAATCGGGTTTCGATACCCATGGTGAGTCCATTTTGTAGTTTTGCGCTTAACAACAACGAAACCAAACCAGCCAAGTACAGTGGTCCTCTATGGAATCATTGGTTTCCCTATATTATAGGTATATTTTAATATGGCCAGAGAAATCAACCATTATCTTAAAAAACGTAGTACGTTACCAGCAGAAAAACTACATTTTAAGATATATTAGCCCCATCAACTTGGCTGAATTAGAAACCGAATTTCTTATCGTTCATGAAGTAAGAAAAAAAGGCATTTCTAATTTTTTCAACAATCAGTTTTTACTTTGTAAATGCGATATTATCTTTATTCTTGTTTCACGTTACTAAAAAATTACGATTTACTTTTTTTACAAAGTAAGAAATTAGCTTTCTGGAAATGACAGATATTTTGGCTGACTTCAAAGCTTAATTTTTTTAGTATTTTGCTTTTCATTTTAATTGATAGGTATTTTCATATACTTTACAATTTTGTTGTCAGTAAAGACTTCTGTTTCAGATTTATTACCAAATTCCTCTTTAATCCTAAACTAGAGAAATACGCTTCGCATATATATTGTAATAGACCAAGCCAAAGCGAAACATATTCCCATTTCAACAATAACATTCGAAATTAATCATGCATCTATATCTTAGGAAAAAAACAACAACATTTATATAGTTCAGCTGATGGTCCAATGCAAAGCGTCTTTATGTTACAGTGAAATCACTGTCTTTATTCCATCCAGGCAGAAGAAATAGAAATAGAATAGAAATATATATAATCTAGAAAAAAATGTCGATACCTTATTCCGGTGGTTGTTTCAATTTACATGCAGAGTAGAGACTTTACAGAAACATCAGATGAAACCGAGCATGAACATGATTTCATTTTGCAGTAATATTCCAAACATTTAATCTACGTTGAGCGTCTGTTGCATTTCATCAATTATAAAGACGTGTACTACAAAAGTAATTAAGTTTTTATGCACATTAAAGTAAACTAAAAAGTATCCCCCAACATATGCTAATAAAAATTTACGCAGGAGTCTGATGTGCGAGACATCAATTAAAATTAATCCAACAAACTACATATCTTGGTTTTAAGTAAGAGATATATCAAGAGCTGTCTTAGGAATTAAAACTAATGATAGTGAAATATATGTAATGACTAAAGTATGAGAGAGCTTTCTGTAGATCAAATGTTTCAACCAATGTGCGTAACAAGATTACTTAGTTCGGAATCATATGTATACTATTAATTGGAAACAAAAAGTTTGCTATTAATCTGCAGAAGGCAAAATGACTGATTTTGATCTTTGCTTTCATTCAGAAAATTAATTATTATTTTCCACAATATAACACTGGTGTGAATTACAATGAAACATAATCAAATAATTCAATGCAAAGCAAAAAGAAAATTAAAAAAATTATGGGAAAGTGCACGTTTCGGTAAAAGTAGTAAAATTAAGCTTTAGATTACGTCAAGAGTAAGCTTTCTCTGCCTTTTTTTAATCAGTACATCCCAATATTCACCTCGAAGAAGTAAGATACTTTTTATCAAGTTTCTTTTGCTATCAAATGAAAACATTTTTAGAAGTTGAAGGAAATATAAATCAAATATTATGGCTTGCACTGTGCTCGCTCTTTATTTCCTGTTTCTTTCTTTAAGAAAATTCAATTGATAATATTATACATAAATACATCAGTTAAAAATAGTATATAGATGAAATGGTTGCAAAATACTCATGGTGAGTAAAAAAAGCAAACAAGAACTTTAACTGGAGAAAATTGTAAAGGAGAACTGGTCAGAGATCAATTATCAAAATTTGGTATGAGAGTATAGTATTCATGTGGCACATCACTGAAGTAAGTAGAAATATAAATAATTTTTTGATATCAGTTGCAGGTCAATGACATCAACAGAAACAAAATGGCCGACGTTGACAATTTGTCTGATAAGAGTGTTGTTGTTCGTTATTAAGCACAAAGCTACACAAAGGGCTATTCGTGCTCTGCCAACCACGGGTATCGAAACCCGGTTTCTAGCATTGTAAGTCCGTAGACATACCACTGTGCTACTGGGGACGTGCTGTTCTGAATGTACGAAATATATTTTGTACATACTAATAAGATGATTATAGAAGTCATTTCAGCATGTTTGGTTACCATAGCTATAGGATAATTTGTTGATGATTATAATTATATTCGTACATTGTAATTTTTTATGGCATTATCCTTGAAAAAAAAGGGAATCTACTATCGGAAAAAGTTAAACAAAAGTCCAAATTCCCTAACATTTACCACACTCCATAATTATGAGTATTTAACACGTCCCTCAGAAGCTAAGGAGTGTCTTCACGCTACAAGTTGTTGAATATTAAAAGTAAGTTCAATCCGGAAACTCCTAAAGAGGGTGGTTTTGGACGCATCTTTTCGAGACAAGTTTCTGTTTGTTAAATGATAATTTTTTTAGCAAAATACAACAACCTCAAATCTCCATATGCCTTCTTTTTTAGCCAATAAACATTTCCAAACACATTGAAATTAAGAAAAAACAAAAATGTCCCCATTGGCTCCTGAAGGGCCTGTTAAACTAATTTTTAACATAAAAATATCTTCACACTGTACTTCATGACATTTCTATTTCAATGAGGTACCACTAGAAAGTTTCTCTGATAATAGGTTTTATTCACTAATTTTCCCAGTTCTCATTTCAGGAGATACCTTATTATACAATATACTATTCACACCGAAATCGTAACATACAATATACTATTCACACCGAAATCGTAACATACAATATACTATTCACACCGAAATCGTAACAGTCGCAGATTAATAGATGAGGTAGTTAATATAAAAAACTAGTAGAGTGAATATACTGCAATTCACACATGTTATACTACAGGTCACGAAGTCTTTATTATAGGGCTAAACTAAGAGCTAAGATTTATTCGCTTTAAAAAATGAATTTTCTCGTGAATGACGAAATAAAACAAAGGAAATACATATATAGGCAATGCAGTATCTGATTTTCCAACTTGAAGTATCTTATAAGGCACATGAGCTCAAAGAAAATAACCTGTGAGCAGTACATGTCATCCAGCGGCTACTTTTTATCAAATATCAGGATTTATTATCACTTTTTTAACGCTTCCTTGGCTGAAAGTAACATATCTGAGACTCTAACCTTGGACCTTTCGATACACAGCCCAAGATTATAACCAGTAGATCTCGCTCGACTCTAAGCAGTTGAAAAATTCGATATTGTTATTCAATGAATATCACAACCATAAAATGTTCAGTAGGTAAATACTATTATTTTTGATAATTTTAAAAATTACTTTCTCAGAGTTAAAAAATACTATTAATTAGCAACAACAATAACATACATTTATTTTGAATATCATGAAGTACTGTACAATGATTCTACTGTTATATTAATGTGGTGTAAACTAAATATTTATTCTTGTTTCTCAACTAGGAAAAAAATCTTTATTTCCTCACCAAAATTTGGTTTAAAAAACATCAGTAAATAACAAATGTACGTATTACACTTTTGCACTCTTTCAGACCTTATGGCAATACTCTTCTATGGTAGTGAAACAAAGATTGGTTGCTCAAAAAGGCTTTGAATAAGAATTTGTCTGTTTGGTTTATTTCTTCATGTACGTTTTGATGACTCAGTAAAATATCCAGTGGTAATTTTTGATATTTACTTTGGCTTATGTCCGTTCTGATGATCAAAGACACCTTTATGAACTACAAATAAATATAAGTATTTATATACTGAGAATATATAAGCACTTTGTTAAAACACTTGTACTACATAGGGTTAGTTCTTTAATGAACTTGTTATAATATGCCTCTTGGTAACGATACCACTAGATAGAGTTTAATCATTAAATTGATGTAGACTGACTTATTCATGTGAAAGATCTAAGAATTCTGCTAGCCTCAGCAAATAAAGATTAGTCTTTTGTGCTGCTATCGTTCACTGGTAGAAGATTAATCAATTTTAAAAGTTCATCCACTTGACTTGACGCGTATTCAGGGAAGTGAGTGGACTCATTGGAGTCCAACTATTCTTACTCATAATGAAATCGTTCCTTAAAATTAGTGTTTTATCGTTTTTCTGCAATCACCTCAGCTTTTTTAAATACTTATTTGTTCTGTCAGTATCTGTATGGATGTTGAGTTAAACAACGGCTAATGAAAAAAATAAGATATATAAAAGAATTATTTTATACAATTGTTATATTATTGCATGGATAGTTATTTAACTTTCGTTTTAACATTTCTAGTGGCCTATTAGGATAACCTGGAGCCTACAGATTATCTTTCTGTGACACGTAAGATAATTTCCTTACTTACAAGATACATCAAATATTTATGTTGAGTTTTTATTTGGGGGCTTGTGGGCTTCAATATGTTTTACAAGCTAGAAATTAAGGATAGAAGTATTATTCAGCAAACTAGTGTTCATCATGACAAAGAAACGCAATTATTTTTTGAGGTGTATATTTTTTCTCAGAGTTTTGAGCCCCCCAGTGACACAGCAGTATATCTGCTGACTTACAACGCTAGAAACCGGGTTTCGATACCCGTGGTGGACAGAGCACATGTAGCCCATTGTGTAGCTTTTTGCTTAACTTCTAACAAAAAAACAACATAATTTTGATGTGCTTGAGACATCTATTGGAGAATTTATACATATAAAAAGATTAAGAAAATATGTTTGAATACCTAAACAACTGTTTAAAAGTGTTAATAAATAGCTAGATACAATTAAAACTCTAATGCACAAATTAAAGCTGAAAATTACACTCACGATCTATAATTGAGAATAACTGTGTCACAAACAAGCTGATATCTGTGCACTTTGTGAATACAAGTAGAGAGGCAAGTTTACAAGAATATTGTAATATATTTAATTACTGTTCATTTTACTACGTCCTTCTGTGTTTTTCAGCATAAGTTATAAGAACTTATAACTTATAACAATCCCCAGTTGGACTGGTCTCAATCCATGCAACTATTGGGCAACTTTGCGAAAAAAGAAAAATAAACAAAGTAATATATGTATAAACATTTAGTTAAACTAAGTCGAATGTTGACGATCTGTATAGAAAATTTATCTTTGTCGCCCACTAACCTACACATAACTTGTGATTTGAAGGCCTTAAAAAAGGCAAAAGAATAAAAATAATATTTAAAAATTAATTTACGCCGACGCTGAAAGAATAAAGGAACAACAGAATGTAGAACGAAACTACTTTTCCCAAATATACGAACAACAACAAATGAACGAAAAAATAGAAACTGGAATTAAATTGCCTATTATTAAGTCATGTAATGTATTATTATTAATATTAATGATACTGAAATAGTTCCACTTCCAGTGTATTATATAATCGATAAGCAATACTAGCGTGAGTAGTAAAATAGACAAAACATAAAAAATTTAGTAAAGTTTTAGTGTATTTGCAAATGCTGCTTTTGTAGAAAATGAACATTGATATTTCAAAGAAATGACAAAACTAAATCCCACGATTGTGCTGTTTGTTGGATTTCGCACAAAGCTAGTTGTACTAGTCGTCTCTACTTTTGATATAATATAGTGGAGCTACTCAACATCACCGATCGATAGCTATTGGTATACTTTTATCAACTTGAATAGAGGGATTTCACAGTCCCTCTTTTAACGTACCCACGGCTCCTAAATGTGGAGCGCTATATTTGTTTGTGGCACGGAGACGCGATGCACAGCACCTCGGATTCACAGTCCGTCACGCTAACCATTGTACTACGCTCCTTCCTGCCTTATTTGACTATTTCACTCGTTAATTATCCATTGAGACTGATGAAAAGTAAATTCACATTAATTTACACCTTACACACTAAACCAGCATAATTAATAATAACTTCTGATCCCAATAAGCACCTTCGTAGATGAGAACTAAAAATACATACCTAGTAATAATTATAGCTAATTAAATATAATGTCACAACTGTATTATTTATACTGATTAGAATGTTTTGTTTCATCAGTTGGGTGTCCTTGTAAACTCAACAATATCACTCAAGATCTGGTCAGTCTAGGAGGCTAGTCTTAAATCCAATACGTATTAAGTAGTATAGCACTGCAACTTAGGAGGCTAGTCCTAAATCCAGTAAGTATTTAGTAGTATTGCACCGCTCAAGTTAAAGTCTGGGTTATGTGGAGTTGTTTTTTATTTAAAAAAATAAATGTATTTCATTCGTGACTAAAGAAGGAACACGTATCTAGAGCCAACTTTAAAATAATTGAAACTGACATATTAAGTATTTTGGATCTAATAAGGAAGGCTAAACTTCTTTGAACCATTTTAACTGAAAATGCTAAGTATTAGATCGTCAAGAAATTAATGTCGCGTTTTGGAACACCTTCATTAACCACCCCCCAAAAAATCGTACATCACGTATAATAGTTTAACGAACCGCCTAAACGTCACGTTAGTGTAGCCTATATAATGTGTAAAGTATAGTATACTCTAATTCTTTATCGTGATGACACACGACGAGAAACACATTTGGCATATAATGCTGTTTGAAACAACGTCTCTGTAGCCACAAAGAATATGAAAGAAGTTTATGGAAATGTTTTGAACACTCGTAAGTGTCAACGATGGTTCAGCAAATTTCGTTTAGGTGACTTTAGCCTTAAAAACTGTGATGGCAGGGGCCGACATGTTGGAATTGATATTGATGCTCTGAAGACGCTTGTTGAGTCTAACCCAAGGCAACACACTCGTGAAATGGCCCTGAAATTGCATGTCTCTCATGAAACAATACGTAAATAGATACAATATGTAAACATCTAAGGAATATGGGAAAACTCTATAAAGAAGGTGTTTGGATGCCTCACGAACTCTCTGGTGATCATTGTTTCCAACGTGTGAATGTTGCTTCTTCTCTTCTGCCACATAATGCTCGTGACAGAATTGTCACCGGTGATAAAATGGATTTTCTATGCAAATATTAAACACCAAAAATAATGGCTCAGTCCTAGACAAAAAAAACCACTTCCGAATCCAAAATCTGGACTCCATCGGCAGAAAGCGATGCTTTGCATTTGGTGGGACATCAAAGGAGTAATTCATTTCGAACCCCTCAATCCACAGCGAACTGTCAATGCAGAGATCTGTAGTCAGCAACTGAAACATTTAAATTAAGCCCTTCAGAAATACCATTCTCTCCTCAAGTGGAAAGGTGTTCTTCTCCACGACAATGCACGTCCACATGTGTCACATTTGACCCAACACAAGATTATGGAGTTGGGTTGGGAAGTTCTCCCCCACCCACCATATTCTCCAGATATGGCATCATCAGATTACCATCTTTTTCATTCGCTGCAACACAATCTTAATGGGAAAACGTATACTGTGTGGTCAAATTACCCTTTCATCCACCAAAACTATCGAAACAAAGCAATCACTCAAACTGAAGTTGAATCTTTGTAATGATATACCCATCCATTATAACTTTAAGTAACATAGAACTAACAGCTCACTCTGCATCATCAGGTAAACCATTTCAAAAATTTATGAATATCGAAGAATGAGTCCGGTTCTAGGTTTTATAAACCTGTACTTATTGCTCCTAGTTATAAAATTAATATTTCTTTCCTTAATCCACCTCACATACATAGATTAACCAAACCCACTAATGGCTTTTGTAACATTAATTAAAACATGTCTACTTCTTAATGTTTTAGAGGAAACAGGTTCTAGATTTGATAGTAGTTTGAAGTTCATATAAAAATAATGGATTTATTTAAATTTATTAAGTGAAAAAATATGTGTATAATTCAGAATGTTTGGCCCATTTTGTTTTTCTTTAAAAAGTTCGTAATGTTAATTTAGAAGAAGTAATATGATTTTCTTTCAATACAAAATCATTTCCAAGTAGAAAAGAGGTATGTAGCCTCAATCACAAGTTAAAAATACTATTTACTGATTTTTGTTGGTTAAATTAACACTTAAATCACTTTTGTTTACCCTTTCCTAGTGGGCTCTGGCTTAATGCAGATATATTTCTTAAACCTAAGTGTGATTCTCCCTAAATGTTTTATAATTTTCAATAAAATTAATAATAGAAATTGCAGTAAAATGTAAAATTACACGTTCACATTATAATGATACTTTTTGAATGAATCATTTGATAATATATGTACATTATGTATGCTCTTGTATATTGTGTTCAAACAGTTAAATGATTATAATATTAACAGTAAATGTGGGTTCATGAACACGTATTGCACAAGATTTTCAAGCATTGTAAAATAGCTGTCTGCTAAATATGTGAACCACACTTCAAAGTGTCTTCTTCCAGAATGTAAATTTTTATTTTCTGTAAAAAAATTTTAAACATACTTTTTTTAGCTTGATGTCATATCATGGCAGCAGAAGTTGTTGTGACTAAAGAATTAGGTGAAAAGAATGAGGAACAGGAAATTAAAGAAAAAAATGAAGGCAATGGAAAAATACAAGTAGGAGAAGAAGGAACTGCAGAACGGCTCACTGAAGAACCATTATCAGGTAAAGTTTATGTAGAAATGTTGCTTTCATATAATTGAAGATTTAGCCTTAGCTGTTTATTTGGTTTGGACTTATCATAAAAAAGTATAATCAACTTTAGAAACCAGTCTCTTGACATTGTGTTCTATTTTGGACCTCTTGCTTCATGTTACTACTGCTGTAAACAGAAAATGAATGAAACCAATTTTTGTACCTCTTTATGATCAAATGTTTGCTATGCATGAATTTAGATTCAAAAAGCAGAAGGCTATATAATAGGACTAACAGTTAAACAATGATACTGTTACTAGTGCTGGGTGATTAGTGGAATTGAATAACTGATTAGTTGTTGGACTCATTAAATGATTACTTCCAGTGTTTATTTTCATGAGTTGGCTCAACAGGAAAAAATTAATTATAATGCTATAAATTGGTTTTTGATACCTGTAGTGGGCATGGTACAGATAGCTCATCATGTAGCTTTGTGCTTAACAACAAATATAATAGTAATATTTAATTTATTTGAATAATCAGGAACTCTAATTTTGATTAATTGATTATTTGTGTGAATCATGACAGTAATTGATTAAGTTGAACAAAGTTGAATTAATGAAAAATAATAATGGCAGATTGTAATAGCAATATTTTGGTTACTGAATAGTTGGAATAACCAAAAAAAGTAATAATTGGAAACACAAATTTCAATTAGTTGATTATTTTTGTGACATTAATTGGTTTTATTATAATTTCAATTTCTGGATAGTTGGAATAATCAAACACTAGTGGGTTGTTTTTGTGATATTAACTGATTTAATCATAAGTGTGATTAATTGATTCTTTTAACTGACAATAAATCAATGTAACCTATTCTCATAGGTAATTGAACATATTGATTAATTGATTTAATTGTCGTGTCTTATATTGGTTACATCTAAGGGATTATAAGACTTGAAATGTCATATAATATTTAGACACTGAAATTAGTGTTTTAGTAAGTGTAGTTAAATTCTAGATGAAAGTAAAACCATGTTAATTTTTGCATTTCAGGGCATCCAGAAGGCTGAATAAATAATTAATTGCATGTAATTTTGAATTGTTGTGTAATTCTACTAGTTGGATATTGAAAGTTTTCAAATTTCTAAATTACTTACTTTTTGTTAAATAACAAAAATATCAGATAGTCATTAAAATTCACAAATTAGGATAATAGTTTCTTTAGATTGTCACCAGAACAAAATAAGTATCATTTATTTCTTTATTTTATCAGTAAGTAATGCATGAAAGAAGAAAAAATTGAACCACTACATGAACCTCTATTTCATTAATCTATGTTGGTAGACAGTTAGAAACAGTAAACCATTCACACTGAGAAAAGAAAGAAAATTGAGTTTTGCTTACATTGCAAGTATGTCAATGAAATACAGATATTAAATTGGTTTAATTAACAGATGTTACATGATATACACTGTGTGAATATATTTTATTTCACTCAATCGTATTTATGTTATAGGAGAAGCTGAGCAGAAAAAACGGCCACCACCTGTAGATGTAAGTAAATGTGTAGATGTGTTTTAGAGTATTATTACTGAACCTATGGTTCAGACCTGTACTTTTAAATTGTAAAAGTTTGAGTGCATTCAATTTTATTGAGTTGCTTTGTGTAGTTAACTGCGGTGTGTAGGTGGTAGATTATTGAACATGGTAATGCTTTTACTTCATTAACTTGATTTGGTTTATCTAAATTTATTTAGGACATTGTTTTCAGAAGTGCAGATTAATTATTATAAGTAACAAAAGATAGCATTCACAGATTCAAAACATTATATATTAAGATCTGTTAGTCAGAATTACAGCTCAGTAATAGCTTTTTTGATTGTAGTATTGAATATGAAGGGACATTGATGTGCATATATTTTGAAGGTCACCATATGTTTATGAACTTTTGTTCCTAACCTGCTTAAACACTATACTAAGTTTTGATCACAGTTAACATGCAGATGAAGCCTTATAATTTGCCCATTAACCAAAAAAAAATGCTAGTGAAAAACTTAGAAGTTTCCATGGCTGTTGCTTGTTTCTTAAGTTATAGTACACCTTTTGACATTCAAATTCACAGAAAATATGTTGAGGTCAAGGTGAACATTTGCAGTGAAAACTGACTCTGGTAATGTATGTGTTTGAAACTGCTTGTGTAACTATTGCTTTTGATGTAGAATTATTTTTAATAGATTTATAAACTTTATAAGCAAATCACTTTATCTCAAGGTTACCTATTTTTTTAATTGTATAGATTGTTGAAATATAGAAAATGCCCTGTTGTCTTTCCTGTTATAAAAGACAAGTCATAACTCCTCCTTATGGTAATTTGTACTACATGTAACTGTTTTGACATGTAGATCAATGTAGAGGAAAAGTAGTTATTTTTGATTTGATTCTTTCATGAATGTAAATATAAATTATCTTTGTTTATGTTGTATAATCTCAAAAAAAGGGTAGTTTAGATTTATTAATATTTTTTTTTGGTGGTTACAAAGTCAATCAAATTGACCATCCTTGTATAGAGTTAGGGTAGTAAAAATAACAGATAAAATATAAAGTTTTATTGAAAAAACGTTTGGTATTTATTTAGGAGATTTTAGAGATTATGCAAATAAAATGAGATTTTAGAGATTATGCAAATAAAATGAGATTTTAGAGATTATGCAAATAAAATGAGATTTTAGAGATTATACAAATAAAATGAGATTTTAGAGATTATGCAAATAAAATGAGATTTTAGAGATTATGCAAACAAAATGAGATTTTTGAAATGAAGAAAAGTATTTTTAATCTTAATGTGGAAATCACTTTGCACACAAACTAGTGTATAGAAATACTATATATATTCATAGACAAATCTTTAGTAAAATGTTTCATTAAGATATTTTATTTTTTGTATACAAAAGACGTGTTATGTTTACTAAAAGTCTGACACTATATAGATGCACAAAGTGTATTAAAAGTTATAGTATGGAAACTATAACAAGTACAAAATGGTTACGAGATTGGTTGATTTGACAGTAGCAAGAGAGTTAACTAGAAAAAACTACTTGGAAGATTTTTTATCTGTTTGTTTCACATGATTTGAACTGAAAATGCATCCTTGCAAGTTCATAATGTAAACAATTCTTTTTTTATGTATAATGTTGTAGAACTCTTGTAATGTTTAATTTGTTTTTATTACAAGATTTTCAATAATATGAGTGGTTCAATACAATTAGTATTTGCAGAAATTCTTCAAAAATGATATGGTTTATAAAATTTGATGCTAAGCATATGAGACATGAATAATAGTTTAGAGTTGTACCAGATTAATTCAGTTTGTCCTTCATACCCTTTATAGTACATTTTGAAATAATCCAATTACAATTTATTGTTTGATGTGAACATTAATTGACATTTGGAGTGTTGAGTTACATAGAGAAGTAAAAATGACTGATAATTTAACTTTGTTTATGGGTTTGATCTACTCCATAGCTGACTGAAGCAAAACTTCTTCAACAAACTAGTCATGGGCCCAAAACTCCCAATACAAGTGGACCTCAAACTCCTGGAACTGCTGCTGAGAGGAAGAAAGATAAAGAAAGGAAAATTGGACACAGAAGAGTGGAAGAAAGTGGTCAGATTACATATAAAAAGGTTTGGATTGAGCATTTTTTCTTTGTTGGTAATTAGTTATACATGAATTTTGAAAAAAGAAACAGTCCTGAGGAACTGAGTTTCTTTACAGTGTTGTGGATAACTGTGCATATGTACTGGTTTCTTGAGTGATTTTTGTCTTTGTAATTTAGTGTGTGTGTAAGAAAAGTTACTAGCTTCTCACAAACTTTATTGTCACTCATTTTGATTGTCAAAACTAGTGTTTGCAGTATTACTGTACATAGTTTTGATGTAAACAGTAATTACAGAATTGAGGGAAAAAAAGAAAGACAATTGTAAGTTTCACATATACTTCATTTATTAATGACCTTGTTTCGCCTGTAAAGGCATCATCGGATGAAACCAGGGTTGTTAAAAATTGGAGCATTTGTGAAATGTAGAAATGTCCTTGTTTTTTCCTCAATTCTGTAATTATGGAGTTTCACCAAATACCGACAATTCCAAGTATCAATTATAGTAAATAGTAATGGTTGTAGTATGTTTTATTATTATATGCATGTTATATAAGGTGATTTGTATTATTTTTCTATTTCTTTTTTCTTAGTACTTTGTAAATTCGTTGTAATTTCTTTTAATCATTGATTTCATGGAATAAGTATTATTTCAGATAATTAAATCTCTGACAAACAGTGCAGTACTAAGAGAGTAGTATTCACATTTGTATATGTGAAGTAAACTACAAAGAACAATTCCCATCCCAACAAACATGCTCGCCCTTTCATCTGTGGGGGTATTATAATGTGAAAGTTAATCCCACTATTCGTTGGTAAAAGAGTAGTCCAAGAGTTGGTGGTGGGTGGTGATGACTAGCTGTCTTCCCTCTAGTCTTTCACTGCTAAATTAGGGATGGCTAGTGTAGATAGACCTTGTGTAGCTTTGCGTGAAATTAATAACAAACCAAAACACAAAAAAACAAGTTAGTTATTATTAACTAGTATTAGACTTTCCTTGCCCCAACAAAATAATCTAAGTGATGTCACAAACATATCTCTTGCTTCCTCTTTGAAGATCTCTTTTTACATCCACCATAACTATCTGAATATTAATTGTTTTCATGCTAGTGACTACAGTAAAAATCAATTTATGTTTCCAAGTTTTTAAAGATAGTTGTGTTTTATTTGCAATTTAGGCACAACTGTGGTAATAATATTTTTCTTGTTAACTTTTATTGCAAATTGAAAGGTTTTATTTCACCTCTTTCTATAATTTTCTTTATATTAATTAATTAAAACAACCAAACTTTATATCTGCTACAGCCAGGTACCTGTTGTGAGAGACTGGTATTGGTTGATCTTATACAAGATATGTTTGGATTTAACATTAGAAATAATGCATTTATTTTACCAAGAGCATAAGCTTTGAGTCCCAAAGTAAGTCTAGAAAAGTAAAAAAAAAGCATGTATAAGTATGTGCTTAGCCTATTACCAAATAAAACATGATTACTCAGACAAGATTACTTTGTTTAGTTGCTCTAGCATCCAGATAATGCAAGTTTGAGATTTTTTGGTTATTCATTTAGGGGTAATTTGTTTCAAACATCCTGCATAGGAGTTTGAAAAATTTGCATAACACCCTGCTAGCATGTGGCTATCATGCTGTCTTGTACTAGCAATACAGAAAAAAAATATTCCATCAATTTGTTTGAATCTTGAAAAAAAAGTTCAAGAGACTATTTTGTATTAAAAATATTTGAATATTATATTTAGTATCTCGGTGCATTCCTAATGTCAAAAACTGCTACTGTACTGTGATTTTCCATATTATGCCTTCTCACTTAATTTATTTTTCTACTCAGAATATCTTTATTTTCCAAAATAAAAATAAGATCTTGTTATAAAATAAAAATTACTTAAATTTTGTCCCAACTCTTTAAAAACATTTTTTTATCAGCAATATTATCACCAAACTGAACATTATATCTAATTCCATTTATCTCTGATATGGGCTGCAATTTTAATAACCATAATAGAAATTACATCATAGTTTGTGATACATGAAGGTGAAATTGAAATTCAGATAGGGTGAATTTGTATTGCAAAGTGTGATTCAATGTCAGAATTAATCATGTTTAACGAAAAAGGGAAATTTAGCTTCAGAAACAGCTTCTAGCCTATAAAATCTTTGCTTTGCTACTACAGCTGGTGTTCATAATTCCTTCTATATGTAATGTTTTGATTGATTTTTTAATAGGTAATTTAGAAATGGAAAAGAATAAATGGTTAACTGATACAATGCTTCTGTGTAAGATGACACTATAGTTAAGCTATGTACTAATTAAAAAGTTTGAGGAACAAAAAAGTATGATTAATTGTAATTGCAATGATGTATGTGCTAATAATGATAATATTTACATCAATTCAGCCCAAATACGAAACAAATTCATAACTCAAAATTTACTATGGTTACTGAAATTGGTCATAGCTATTTTTATTTCTTGATAATGTATTCTGTACATAGTTATTCCCACTTTTAAATGGTTTCTTGCATTTTAAAATACAATTTTAAACTATATTGTGAGAAAGCCAATAAGTAAATAAATTTTGAATTTTCTCCATTTTTAATGTTGTATATTCCTATTTGATTCTTATTTATTTTTATCAACAAGGATTAAGTTTTCAGAACAAGTTTACTTTCTGAGTGACTGTTATTGAATGGTTTATATGAACTCTGTCAGGCAAGTCTGAGGTGGCTGGTAAAATCTCACTTACACGAGTTTTTAAGGAAGTGATATTGTAGCAATTTTTCTGGTGCTTGTTTTGGGCCTGATAATATTATGATTAGAAGAACTTAAGAAACTATTTATTTGAAAGTCAAGAATCAAATGTGTCATAAAAGTGTATTTATATTTATAATTTTTTAGTGATCTATGTAGTTTTTGGACACCTTGAGTAATATGTTTTGCTCAATGTTGAAGCCCTAAACACACAAACTTAGTATTGGATGGCTAAAAAAAAGTATCAAAAGAGTGAAGAGTTCTCCTGATTTAGGAATCTAGTAAAGCATAAATGTTTAATATAGTAAATTACAAAATATTTTCTGTTTGAGCAAATCTTACAGATGCAGACATAGGAGTTTAGTGGTTGAATTTATTCTCTTTTTGGTAATACTTTTACTTTTGTTGGAATTTCAGATTCAGACATCCCAAATCATGGGCTCAATTCAACTGGGTATTGGTTATGCTGTGGGAAAGCTAGCATCAAAACCAGAGAGAGATTTATTAATGCAAGATTTTGCCATTGTGGAGACTATACCATTTGCAAGGTGAGCCCAACTTGGGATTAAAAAAAATGCTTAGTTGATGGTTTTATAAATAAGAATATTAAATTTTTAATTAAATTAATTAAATTTATTAAAAATTAAATTAATTAAATTTATTAAAAAATTAAATTAATTAATTAATTAAAATTAATTAAATGTATTTGTCCTGAATGAAAGCTTATATATATGTTGTGATGCTTTGATAAAAACAAAGGAAGGATTGAATAAATATCCTTGTGAAATATGCATCCAAAAGTACTGGAATGATTTTGAGATTTTGAAACTTTCAAAAGAATTTTGTTTCAATGAAAAGGAGAAGCAAAAATAAAAATAAAAAGTAGAAAGGAAAACTAGAAATTAAAAAAATAGGGAAAAAGAAAATATATGTTGTCTGTTGGATTCTATTGCTGAAGCTGCAATGTTGTGGCACTGTTTTTAACCAGTCAGATGCTGGAAAAAGTTAAGGAAGAATTTTATGAGTTTTAATTGAGCAAATGGGGAAATCCATGATATTTGTAGTGTAATACTTAATTTCATACATACCTTATTTTTTTAAGATGTTACATATACCTATGAGTGGAATATTGGTTGGACTCACCTGGTAATGAAGTAGTTCAGTAATTATTGTCAAAAAATTAAACATTTTATTCTCTAATGGTGCACTTGCTAACTTTGAAATTCTTCATAGAAAGTTCTGGAAGAAGTATTGATGGTGCTCAATTGTATCTTTGCAAGTATTTATGTACTTGACAGATGAACTTGAAAATGTGATTGTAGGCTCTTAACTCCCTAAGTATATGAACATAACTTTTTTTTAAATGATTAGACTCCAAAAATGGAGCATCAAAGAAATATTGAGGCTCTCATATTTCACTGAACTGACTTATTTGTAAATTTCAGTTACATTAGGGGGTTAAAAGGGATTTGGAGGCTCTCAAGGCTGAATTCATGAATTTACTTAACAATTGAAGTGAACAAGTAAGGGATTGTTTAGAACTAGCATAATATATTTAGTTTTTGAAATTTCATACTTAAGCCCCAGATGGGTAATCTATGAAGCTCTCAGGATTGGCTGCATGGATTCTAATGAAAATTGGCACAGAAATGTAAATGGTCACTTAAAACAAGATTTGCAAAGTTTTATACAGATGTTTCCTGAATAATTCACTAGCTCTTATGTAATTATTTTGCTTTAAGCTAATTTTTAACATTTAGACTGAAAAAAAAAAAGTAGTGCAATGCAAAAATTCAGTATCAAAATGTACAAAATCCCTAATTTATAAATTGAGCTTTGTTTTTGATATTGGAATAAGAATACACAAAACCGAACATTTAGTTTTGTTTGTATCTAACTATCTGTTGAATGTGCGGTTTAATTGCCTGCCAGTCGGTTTTGTTTGTCATCTGCTAGGGAAGGAAGCACCTTTACACCTGCACATCACTTTAGTGATTTCAAGTTCAAGATCTATGCTCCCATTGCCTTCCGATACTTCAGGGATCTCTTTGGTATTCAACCTGATGATTTTTTGGTGAGTTAGCATGTTTATTTCAGTCTTGATTTTCTAATCTGTTGTTAATAGTAGTTCAATAAAACTTTGGCCTATTTTAAAAACAAGAAAAAGGATTACAAGGAAAACCAGGAAAATTACTGTCATCTTTTTTTTTTTTCTATGACACCTAGCAGTGAAAAACATGGAATGCGTACATTCTAAATTATTTTACTCCTTAGTTAGGATTCATGTATGTTTTACTGTATAATCTTGTTTTGGATTATGTATTTTTTTTTTCCTGAGTAATTTTGTTCAGAACACCTACACTGGTAATGTTTTACTGTGATCTTAACATTTGTCCTTTACTTACATAGGTAATTTATACTCAAACTTCCAACTAAATCTGGCTGATTTTTGTGTTGTATATTTGGAAAGGGTTATAGTTATGATAAAAGTTAAACAGATAAGATAATTACTTTATTGTGTCTTCAATTCTGCAAATCCTACTAATTTAGTCTATCTCTGATAATGTTTTGAATGTTATACAGTTCCAGAAATTAGCAGTGACCTTCCCATTTTAAATTTTCTTTCTACCTCTATATGATCATCTGAGTATGGCACGTGTTACTTATTTGTACTATAGATATAGTTAAGTCATAATATAAATGTATTTGCTTCTAAGCTTCTTGTTTTTATTAAGATAAAAACAAAAGAAAGTCAAACTCGCATTTCTTTCTTTTGAAAAATGTCAATAATACCTTCTGAGATTTAAGAGAAGATTTTGCTTTGTTAAATTATTTTCGAGGGTAGTTAGGTTTGGAAATATTTGGCCTCAGTTTCATTGTTTGCCTTTCTAGTGTTTGTTTGTTTCAACCGGCTAACAGAATTTTTCAATCCATTTATTTATAACTTACTGAGAAAGCCAATTAAATTGTAGAAGTTTTTAGGACATTCTGTTTTTTATTCATGATATTTTGTATTCTAAATTGCATATTTTAAATTTAAGAAAAATATATTTTGTAACACCAACATTATTACAAAAAAGTAGTCTTACAGGGTTACATCTTCCAATAGCAGAAGGCTTGAATTTGAGATGCAAGTAATAAATATCTTTTTTTTTAAATCTATATTTTGTATTTAATATTATAAAGTAACTAAAATGTAAAAATTGGCAACATATTAGGTTAGGAAAAGAAACTTAAATGAAAATAAATATAAAAAATACTAACAATGATAGCACATGATAATCATGAGGTGTTCTTGTAATATTGGTATGGCAATTGTTTGTTTTTATAAAGCTGTTTTGCTGTGACAAATGGATTTTGGGGCACTCTGAGAGGGTATAAGTGCAGCTGTTAAGGAATAAAACTAAATGAACCCAGGTTTGAAAAGTGTATTAGTTTTCACTGTAAAAATAAGTAGTGTAAATTGTCTTATAATATGAAGTCATCCTAGAAGGAAAAAAAAAATTCATATTTTTCAACTTTTCCCTTCATTGCTGATTTTGCTACAGTAAGTGTTAGGGTAGAGAAATTATGTTTTTTAAAATACTTGTGCTGAGAATAGAAATACACCTATGGATTGTTCAAATAATTTTTTATTTATACCTATGGTTTTCATTAATAGCTGTCTGTTTGCAATGAACCAATGCGAGAGCTGACTAATCCTGGGGCTAGTGGAAGTATATTTTATGTCACAACAGATGATGAGTTCATCATCAAAACTGTTCAGCACAAGGAGGCAGAATTTCTTCAGAAATTACTCCCAGGCTATTACATGGTGAGTATCACCACAAGTAATCACTTCTACTTATTTGTGTGTGTGAGAACCAGGATGGTATCTGTCTAATTTGTTGTAGGAGATTTTTTATGTCATATTATGTTGAGTGTCAGTTGAGCATAATCTCTGCAAAAGAATCACTGAACCAACTAGAAAATGATTAATAAGCTGCTAATATGTTTTTTAATTTGAATAAACATTTCATTGAGCAGAAAATGTTTTAACCCCTCATTTTTGTTGTTGGGCTGAGTTCATAAAGCAGTATTGATTTTTGCACAGCAAAAACAAAATATATATAAAACAATGGTCTGCACTTTGGGGTTGTAAGTACATTATAAGAAGGTGGCCAAATCCCACTGTGAATAGCTGTTTTGTATGAGCTGCAGACCCTTAGCACTAAGGTTCTAGATACTTATTCAAATATTTTTAAGCAGACTTCATAGTGGTTGCATTATCTGCCAGAACATAAAATAAAAATAGTATAATAAAGTTTAAAATTGATGTATGATGTAGTTTTTTGTATATTGAGATTCGTCATGCTGATAAATGAATAAAACACTGACTGTGGAATGGTTAATACCACAAAATTATTTCTTTGGTAGGAATGTAACCCAATCCATCAGATATCACTGAGACATAGAGCTGAGCTATTAGTGGTATTTGCTAATTGATTACATTCATTAATTGGTTAGTACATAATTTTCATTAATAGCTTGTTAATAGCTTGGTAGTGGGTGTTGTTAGCAGGTTGCTCTTTCCCTATAGTCAGCAGTTAAAAATTAGTGGCAGTAGAGATTGACTTAGTTTTTACCCATAACAGAGGCAGGGCAAGCAAGTTTTATGGTAATATTTTGATTACTTGAATAGTTGGAATAACAAAAATAGATAATAATTGGAAACACTAATTTTAATTAATTAACAGTCGATGTAATTAGAATCTAAATCAGTTGATTGTTGGAATAACTGAAATGATAATAATCAGAAACACTAATCACTTGGTTTATGTGACACTAATGAATATAATCGATTGATCAATTACATCTCTGATCTTGATTGAGAAATGATGTTTTATTTTTAATTATTAATCTTGATCTTCTGCTGAACATGAGGTTTCCCACAAACCTTTTATGACAAGGAAGTTTATAGATTGTGTGCAGCTTGGGAAATAAATTCTGTAAATAAAGATTTACAACAATACAGAAAGTGGTGCTACTTGTACATGTAGTATGAGCAAACGTGCTATTTTTTGTTTGGTGAGGCGCCATTTTATTCATGAATCCAGTAATGCAAACTTAATGCAGGTTGATCATTTTCTTAAATTCTATCCATCATAGCTATAGGCAAAGTTAATAAGTGTTATCATGTGGTCAACATCTGTCACATACTCATTTGAACAGTTTTTGTGCTTATCTTTAACTGTTGTACTATCTTGATGACAAGTAAAAGTCTTCCAAACAAATGCTTATGGTTTTCCATGAGCTGGTTGGCTTTGTTTTGATGCTCCAAGAATGAATTATTAGAACAAAACTATCACTTTACTGTTGAAAGGCTGATACAGGATTCTCAATGTTACTAAAACTCATTCAATTCACTGACAGTAACAATGACTTCATTTCTACAAAAACAACACTTCTTTTTGGATAATAATATTTCAATTCATACACAGTGGGTTATTTTAAGAAAGTTCTCAAGCCAATAACACTGGAACACACATTTAAAAAACTTTTATTCATTAGGATTTATCTCTGATACAAAAGGTGAAAGTAAAAAAAAAGACCAGGTACAAGTAATTTTATATCATTTATGTTTCTAATCATGAGACTAAATTGAAATTATGTTTTTGAACATTATAAAAAAAATATATACAGCATATTGGTTTTGTATCCAACTGACTTGTTAGGGCTAAAATATTGCTACAAAATAACTAAGTAGGGTTTTAGTTATTGGTTAAGTTTTTAATTGACCCAGTAAGTTAGGGTATTTTTGTCATATATTCAGCTCTGTATTTGCCAAGGGAATTCGTAGATATATTTGACAGCATTCAAATAAAAGCTCTTTTTCTAACCTTACTAATGTATGATCGTATATTACAGTTGTACATTTCTTAAATTGTTGTGGGGTTATAGCAGTGTAATAATATCCATTAAGTCCTTTAACCCTTTCAAAACTGGCATTTTGTGAGCATGTCTGGAGGTTTTAGTGAGTTATATTCAAAATTTAACTATTTTCTTATCATGGTATATAAATAAACTTGGCATAAAAACATAGCTAATAATTAAAATCTTAATGTTATATAACTTTTTAAATTCTTAATTTTATAAGGCAGTATTTAAAAAAGCTTCAATTCCCCTAGTGTGAGAATTGTGACATTCACTCTCTAAGTATCCCTTCTTTAATTTATTTACCACCCCTCCAAGAAGTATGAAAGTTAATGTAAATTACATATCATAATGTAGCCATTGCTCAGGCAAAGCATAATTTTTATAGCCTTCAACTTTATTAAATAAAAAACTAATTTGTGCAGTAGTACCATTAGTATAAAAAAAGTAGGGTTAAGTGTCATTGACAGTTGACTGCAGAAAAAAAAAGAAGACCCAATTAAGTACTTTATTTCTTGTTTTTTTGTGTATTCATTATTTATTATTATTATAAAAGTAACTAAAATGTAAATGTTAGAAACTTTTTAGGTTAGATTACGTAACATAAAGAATAATAATGATAAATTTTTAAGAGGTATACTCGTAAGCAGCTTGAAAGTAGTCCATGCCTAATGTAATTCAATAGGGTAACATGAGGTCCACGTTCACCAATTGATTTAAACATTTTATGGTGGGAATATTAATTTAGACACAGTTCAAACAGCAATAAAACAATGAAATTTAAGTATAAACAGATGTATACTGTTACAAGTTAAACTCTTTCAGCACGGGCTTGGCTCCACAGACTGACCTCGTAACCATTTTGTGCTTGTTAAAGTTTTCATGTTATAACTTTTAAATTTTGCAAGTTATCATTAAACATTACAAGGCTTTTGTATGCAAAATATCAGATTTTTTAAGTTTTAAGATTTTTTTTTAAAGTAATGTTTTTCTCATGCCTTTTTCTTTTTGAATGTTGGCTGTCCAACATGCAAAGAAATTTTGATTTTAAGATCAAAAATACTTTTATGCATCAGAAAATTTTAAAATTTCACTTGTGAAATCTTTATAACCTCCAGATAATTATCAAACATTTTTTAAGAAAAAACTTTATATTTTATCTGTTATTTTCACTGTCGAATCTCTGTAAGGGTTCAGTCGATTTGACCAACCTTGTAACCACCATAAAAAATTAGGAAATAAATATAAATTATGCTTTTTCATTCTAGAATGACTACAAATTATAACCTGAAAACAAAAATATCTAAATATTTTAACTCTCGTAACATTATACATTTATATATATATATATATATATTTATTATTTTTATTATATTGACCTTTCAGCTGTTCCAGGCTAACATTACAGAAGTTGTAATAATGCAGTGCACATGCACTCATGTTACCGTATCCAAGAGTATAAAACTGGCCTTTACAAAGTGACCTGTCTTGGCTGTGTTTTAGTATACTAGTATTTTGTAAGATAGTCACAAATTCAGTTATAATTCATTATATCTGTATATATATTATTACTATTTACAAATAACTTCTCAAACAATTATCTCTTTTAGTTATGAACTTTGTACTTGTTTGCTGCTTGTTGTAGGTTGCTAAGCCTTGTCAAATTTTGCATGTGGATGATGTGAAATAATTTTCTTTTAGGTTTTACATGTAAATTTTGAAATTACCAAAAATAATAAATTACTATATCACTATCATAGAATTCCACTATAATTTATCAAGCTTAGTAATTAAGCTGTATTTGGGTCTTCAAAAATGAAATTTCGAGCTCGCTAAAGTCTTACCTTACCGCATGGAATCTAGCATAAAAAGAAAGAGTTTGCTGCCTGAATATTTCAAAAAGACTGAGAAAGCCACTAGGGGGACATTCTGAACCTTCAACTGGTCATTCACATGTCACAGACAAAAGTAGGTGTACCTAAGCGTTTCCAAGAATGGAAAGAGGTGGGTGGGGTAACTGTGTTTTAGTTGGTAAATGTAGTTGTATTCAGCAAATAGAAAAGATAGGAGGTTCTTATTTGATATTGTAGCTTGTCATTATCAGTAATTTGAGTTCTTAATTTGTATAAAACTATAGACTTTGTATTTGGACATCACAAACATCTAATTGGAATCAATGCTGCATTCAACATACCACGTGACACACAAAAATCGACAAATTTGATACCAGACTTATTGACATAAATTGACAAAAATCAATTTCTCAGTGTGTCTTTTAATCTTTACTTTTAAATAAATAATACTAAAATTTGAATTGTAATCTATAATTTCAAACCAAATCTATTGACATAAATTCATAAAATAGTAGTTCAATAAAATTTTGAATGTG
Source organism: Limulus polyphemus (assembly GCF_000517525.1). Lineage (NCBI taxonomy): Eukaryota > Metazoa > Arthropoda > Merostomata > Xiphosura > Limulidae > Limulus > Limulus polyphemus. Next base: position 182,456 of record NW_013666116.1, on the reverse strand, counting down.
AGTCAACAAACACGATGACATGGCCTTTGACCTGTGACATGTATCAATAGGGTTAAAAGTATTTAGGATAAATAAATGTAGTTTTATGTTAAAATATGAAGTCATTCTAGAATAGAAAAAAGGGGTAATTTATTGATTTTATTTTTTTTTTTGGTGGTTATGAGGCTGGTCAAATTGACCTACCTCGTATAGAGTTAAAGTAGAGAAACTAACAGATAAAATATAAAGTTTTACTGAAAATAATGTTTATAATCATTTAGGAAGTTTTAGAGATTACACGAATGAAATTCGAAAATTTTCAGATGAATATAAGGATTTTGAATCTAAACATAAAAAATCGCTTTGCACTCAGACTAGTAAGCAAAACTAATTAATATATTCACAGACAAATTTTTATTAAAAACCCTTAGTTAAACATTTTTGTGTACAAATGTCTTGTAATGTTTACTGAAAATCTGCCCGATTTTGTGAAGATATAAGTACTGTATTAAAAGTTATAGTATGAAAACTGTAATGAGTCAAAATGGTTATGAACTTGGCCTATTTGACCAAGTCTGTGTGGAAAGAGTTAACTGCATTGTGTCTTGAGGACAATGGCATGGACCAGTGTTCAACATGCTGTACAATGTATCAGCAGGTCCATTTTTCATCTCCCATTACCAAAAAAAAATCCAGTAGGTGCATTGTAAGGTTGACAGTCAAATCCTACTATTCAGTCTGACAAATATAGTCCAAGAGTAGGCATTGGATATTGTTGACTAACTGCCTTCCCTCCAGTCTATCAGTTCAAAACTAGAAACTTTTAGAGCAGATAATCCTTGAGTAGCTTTGTGTAAATCAGTGAAAGAAAACAAACATAAGCCTATGGCATGGTACTTATTTATACATACTTTTTGTGCTATAGAATATATGGCTTGCATTAACCTTCTTCCCTATATCCCCACAAAGATGTAGTTGCCATGGCTACACATATGATGCATCACATGGCAGTTCTCAAAATTCAAGTTGTTATATTTTGTGACAAAGTCATGATTATCACATCTCCTCAGTAAGGTAATGTGATTTCACAGAAGTGTTGTAATGAATCCTGGGGATTCTCTGACATTTACTGCTTTACTTCATCAGCTGTATATTACCATTCAGCCTTGATAAACTCAAAAAACCAAACAGAACAAACTGTGTTTTCACATGTACAGAAATATAAAAGCAGTGAATGTTGGTGAAGTCCTAAGATTTGTCCTAAATAAATTTTGAATACTGGATGCCTGTAAAGTGTGTAGTATATGTATACATATTCAGATGTACGAATTTCTTAACTTAGAACAATTAGGCTTAAAAATATTGTGCAAGACATTTTTTAGTACTTTTAAAATATGAATGAATATGAAGTTACAAAACAAAGGATAATACTATATAATCATGAACAACCTCAATATTACAAAATAAAATTACAAAAAAAAGATCCACACAGGAAATGAACAGTGAAGAGGCTAAAGTTTCTAGTTATGTATTCCTATTTTATGTAGGTACTGGTGTTCAGGGATAGCATTTTATTACAGCTCCAATCGGAATTGAGCTTTATAATAACATTGAAAATGAATATTTTTTCTTCCAAAATTTAAAAATTATGTTGTGTATATATGAAAATTGATTTTAAAAAACTCCAGTATCAAGGTGGGCCCACATTCTAAATTACGAAAATTTGTAATGTAGTGAATATAATTGTGCTGTTTCTAAAGTAATGTTATGAATTTGTGGAAAATGATATTGTTGTTAATATAAGTATTAAAATGTATCTTAATATTTGTATTTTCTAGTGTTTGAAACTCTGTTATTTCTTATGGCCCATATTTCTTTTTATAATAGAATCTGAACCAAAATCCAAGAACACTCTTACCCAAGTTTTTTGGACTGTACTGCTATCAGGTAAATTACTTTGATTTTCTTTGTAATCTTAACAAGCACTCTTTCTATATTGAATGTTATTGAAAAGCATAATTTAGATATGATGTGTTAGTTGGTTTTAATTATTTTCAGATGTTTTATGCTTTATGCTGTTGGATAAACACCATATTGTTGATGCTTTAAAATGTACATCTGTTCATCCTTTCAGCAATATCAAACCATGGGTCATACTCAGCAGTACACTTAGAATTTATGTTTATCCTGAAATAAGTCATTCATTGTGTCTCAACTGAAACTTTATTCTCTCTCACAAACTTTACTTCATTCCATGTGTAGATAAATTCTGCTATTTTCACCATCAGGTTGAATAGTGTGAAACGTTTTAAGTAGTTTTTCAGATTTAACTTCACAGTTATCCAGTCATGGTTAATTTTCTTCAAATCCAAATCTTGTATAAAGCTGTTTCATAGTTGCCTGCATTTCTTGTTGCCATATGCAGACATGAATACAGTTTATTCTCTTCTAATGCTCTTGACTTTCGTCATTGATTGAAGATCTCTGCCAGCTCTGGAAACTTTGTGCAAACATTTCTCTGTGGACTAAACAATTTCACAGACATCAGTCAAAAATTTCAATAGTCAAATTATGTCTACATCAGCCCATGCCTTTATGAAACCTCTTGCAACTGTTGTTTTCTTTTAAATCAGTATCAGTATATAATTTAATGTTATGGAAATGTTTCAATACAACAGCTAGTTTCTTTGACATTGCATGAAACAAATATGTGAGATTTAAATAAGCAAACCTTCTTAAAGTTAGGAAACCTAACAATACTGTGCTTAATTTGACCACTTCTTGTGCTCTCTGCAGTCCTCTTAAGCTTGGTTGTCCATATACCATTGCAATGGAAAGTGAAGCAAGCCTTGTTGAATGAATAATACTGATTTCCACCTTAACTGTAATCCCTTTAAGTCTTTAAAAGACAACTTTGACTGATGGCCAACACACCACATCATTGGTAGAACATGTTCACATTCAATTTGCAATCTGATCTACAAAACACTTTGATTTTTGGAATTTTCAAATTTTTGGAATTTTGTACCATCAGTTCAAATGCCAGTAAATTGGCTCTTTGCACAGCTCTATTCCCATTTATTCTCTATTATTCTCTTCTAATGCTCTTGACTTTCGTCATTGATTGAAGATCTCTGCCAGCTCTGGAAACTTTGTGCAAACATTTCTCTGTGGACTAAACAATTTCACAGACATCAGTCAAAAACAGGCCCGCAGTATTCCTGGATTGTGGTTCCACATTCCTAAAAATTTTATCTTTAGCTCACCCTGTTGTGCTACAAACTAAGTGCAGTGAGCTTGTTATCAAGTTGCATTTGATCAACTAAATCATCAAGAGCAATCCCAATGGCTGTTGAAGTTTGGATTTCCAGAAGCAGCTGAGTAGGCTGCTGAGCTGCAGTTATGCTAGCAATTTCTCTGTGATCCTTAATAATGACATGTTTGCAATTTTAAACACTGGGTCTAAATGGTACAAAGTTATTTCCTTCATGGATATATCCTGCTGCAGTGTATCTACTATGAAACTTGGAGGGAAGGACCATGCTGCCAGTGTATCTACTATGAAACTTGGAGGGAAGGACCATGCTGCCAGTGTGGTATGCTTACAATCAAAATGCATTGTGAGAAATATTTTTGTGAGTTTAGTGAAATGTTTTTATCCAGTCATGATGTCATTCATACCCAAGGATGGACATTAACATTGCTAGAAGTTGATAGATGTTGGTGGGTAACAGCCTGTACACAAGCTGTATGACATACAAATTTCAAGTTTTCCCCCACAACCGTGTTTAAGCAATGTGTGCCTGATTCTTTTACAATTTCCAGTTTTTTTCTGGATGTTTCTGCATAGGTCTTGGTTAGAAAAACAAACCTTGCTCTTATCCATGTTTTTGCTGCATTTATTTTTGCCAATCAGTTGAAGCACTCCACTTCTGTTGTCAAATCCACAGATTTCCTTCGCAGGTGGTGGAAGATGAAACATCACCTAACAAGGTTGACTTGAACAATCTTCTTGAATGCTCTTGGCAAGCCAAGGTATGGTGATGATAGAGGGGAAATTTCACTGTGTGCAATGAATTGTGAATGTGTGATAGAGGGACTGATAGTGTCTCCTGTTTGTAACACGAATCTGGTCTACTGAGGTGAGGTAGATGATTGGAGAGTTGTACTTTGAGTTTCAGAGTAAGCTGAACTGTCACTTCCGCATTGCTGGAAACTTGATTGTTGACTACCATCAAATTGTTTAAAGAATGATTTTAGTGTGATCTGCCAAAACAATGATGAAATATGATGATCTAAAAATGAAAGCAAAAATACAGTGTTAATGTCTATAAGTGTCAGAAAACCATAAAGAATAGCATGATAAAATAATCATTGTAGTGCTACTTCATTTGTGGAGAATAGCTTCTTTAGGTATGCATATATATGTCATTGACCTATTAAATATCATTATTGGTCTGTATGTGATGAAGAAAATATAAAATTCAAAGACTATAGCATAGATATTTTATCACAGGCTTCTCCATCCCTTGTGTCCCTCCCTTTCTGAACTATGCAACAGTTGGGAGATGTTCTGGATTTAAGAGAAACAAATAACTATCTGTTATGCCTTAAAACTTGAATTTAGTAAAGTATGTGTTAAGCTATAGGATTACGTACAAATAACATTGTAAAGTAATGTACCAACAAAAGTACACCATATATATGCTGTTTTTATTATGTAACAAAATAATAATCCTGTAACTACACTGATGCCTCTCCATACTGCAACTTGCATGGTGATATCAGTGCTAATTACAAGATTGTTGATGCAAACATACATTTGATAATGATAAAAACTAATGGTAAATTCTGATACTGACTTAACTGCCTGTTTCTCCACACACCTTTCACTTGGTAATTCCAAACTTGAGCCAATAAAAACCTGATAATTAAATTTAAGGTGGCCTGATTATACACCTGATTCATGACATTAGAGAAGTAATCAGTTAATGAAACTTGATACTGTATTCTACCATGAGAAAAATGCTGAACTTCACTGATGCTGTTTATAAAAGCCTATTGATTTACTGTAGCATATCTTTTGAGATTCTTGTTTTCTAAAAGAAGCAACCACTCTGCTTAACATTTACATTCTGATTCAAGAGTTTTTCGTTGTTTTTTTTTTTAAATATTATATTTAGTGATAATGTGTACTTTGTTTTCATTTATACCAGAAAATTGGTATGTATGAAGATAAGGTATAGAAAACTTTGCTAGGGTTTGAGTTTTATTATTGTTATTAACATTATGTATTTTTATGACAGTGTTCTTCTCTTTAGTAATTTTTTGCCAGAAACTAGTTTTTTTTTAATTTTCACCATTAGTAGATCATAAGCTAATTCAAGGATTTTATCAACACTCTGCAGATGTTGAATATTTTTACTTGTTAAATTGTAGTGTGGTGGGAAGAACGTAAGAATGGCAGTGATGAACAACTTGCTTCCATCATCAATTAAAATGCATCAGAAGTATGACTTAAAAGGTTCTACGTATAAAAGAAAGGCTAACAAGTATGAGCGAAATAAAGCATCTCCCACTTTTAAAGATTTAGATTTTATGGAACATCATCCTGAAGGGATATTACTAGAAGCCGAAACATTCAGTGCATTAATTAAAACCATTCAAAGGGATTGTAGGGTAAGTAATAACACTCGGTAGGTGATGTTGATAAGTGTGTGTGATATTACATCAAGTTAAGAATAACAATAAGATTATGTGGTTTCTTAATTACCAGTCCAGTTTTCCAGGAAGAATAGTGTTAGATAAATTTCAAATAGTCATTAAATTATTTGTTGTATTCTGCTGCAGTTGAGAGCTTTTCTAATATTTTTAAGACTAATTATTAATGAATTTTAATCCAATTATTAAACTTTTTTTATGTTACTAAGTTTGTGACATCTATTTTAACTACTTTTTAGTTATTTTCAAAGTTTAGAAGAGCTAAAACTGGCAGGAACTTGCAGCATTGGTCATGCACTAACAAATATTTGTGTTACTACTGACTATAAAATTTTTTATTTAAATGAGCTATGATCAAAATTCATGTATATTTCAATAACCTGAAAATATAGGTCTTAACCTTATTCATATGTTCCAGATACCCTAGAGTGGACAATGACAATATCATGTATAAGATAATTGTATCCTTCAAGTATAATGATTTTGCTTGAATTGGATAGAGTAATTATGTATTTTATACAAATGATATAACTTGGGAACTAGGATATTCTATCTGAGTTGCTTTATTCTCACAGTCAGCTCTACTTTGCCCTATCGAGGGTATGGTCATAGTTACAAATCTGGAGGTGCAAATATTGAAAATGTTATTTATGAGGAACTTTTCTAATATGAATTAGATAATCCTTAGTTTTAGACTATCTTGAAATACCAAAACATTCTGTCAAATTTTGACATATTCTACTAGCACAATAATATCATTTGGGAAAACAGATGACTCTCCATCCATTCTGTATACATATGGAAAAGAAGAGGAAAAGAAATATGCAAAAAAACAAATACGTGTATAGGTGAAAAGCCTACTAAGAGTTACTCTTATGGATGCCTGTTAATTTCTGTTTGTGCTAAAATTTAACAAAAATTTTTCTACTGCAAAATGTCTAAACCATAATTTGAATGTAATGCTGTAGTATCAGAATATTTTTAAAAAAGCAGTTTTTATAGTATTGTTTGTCATTTTATGCTAATAACAATGTTGCATTTTTATATTTTAAAGAAAATGCATGTGCAATAAGCATGTTTGAACATGTTTTTATTTGAGGTCAAATAGGTCTGTTGTGTAATTTTCTAAAATTTTGTTACCAATTTAGTATTTTGTTGAGTTCCGAGTATTCTGTTTATTAATGCAAAAATGTGGATGATTAATTAAAAATTTTGTAGGAGTTTTATAAAGTCGTTCTGTTAAGAAGTGCATAAACAGGGATGATTAAAACATTTGAAGGTTGAGTGAGTATTCACTGTACAAACATTGTCGGTGATGGTTTTTAGTTTTCAAAAACTTTTAGAAAGCATATCATAGTGGCCAAATGTTCAAATTTGTGTGGTTAGATAATAATGGGGTTTGAGTGAAATGCCACAACTTTACATATTTTGTCAGATTTTGATATTTTCTACTAATACCACACACACACACACACTGTATGTGTAAAACCAAAAGTAGTTTTATCAGGTGTCAACACAGCAGTGTGTACACATCTCTTGTAAACTTTTATAATGAATGTAATTGTATATGATTTGGGAAATGTAAATGTGCAGTAAATAAATCTGATCTTGCTGAACACAAATCATTCTTGCACAATTATGAAATATTGGATATTAAACAAAATGTGATGTGTTCAGAAGGGTGGCATATTACTAGATGTCCATATTTGATATTACATAGGGATGCTGGCTGCTACCCCTTTGCTAACTGTTAAAGACAAACCAGTAGGTGATGCAACACAGTTGATGAAGATCTTGTTCTTCAGTCAGACCCTTGGAAAAGATTTTTGTTGGAACTTGAAACATCCGTCTGTTACATTGATTTTTTAGCTATCATGTTGTTAAATAATTTCAGTTTAATAAATTTATTCTGATGTTTACATTTGATTAAAATTGTATGAGCTTTAAATATTAGTTAGTGTACAACCTGCAATGTAAAATTTTACTGTTTTAATACTACATTTGAAAGTGAAGTGATTAATTGTTTTTTCTGGGTAGCCATTACATGTTGGGATGAATGTTTATAATGTGTACACCTTTTAGATGGCTTGTTACTGTTTTAGGTTTAATTGGAGAAGAATGTGATGTTAAAATACTTCTCTGATATGATGTTTGAGCTGCTGGAGTCAAACTAAAATAATTTTTTTTAGTTTAAAAAAAAAAAACATTAAATATATGCTCAAGTACTTTAGATACAATTACCTTTAATTGAATGACCATAAGCTCCAAAAATTTTTTATTTATTTCATCTGTTAGTGTTTCGTTTATGCAACTTCACCTGGAACAACTTACTACTATGGGTATTAGGCTTAAAGAATATAAACATAGAAGTTGTTTCAGCCAATGAAGAATGGGATAATTAATTCTAACTTATTAGAGTGATAATACACATGGATAGATACATTGGGACACATAAGTATTACAGAAATAGTATATAAAATGATGCATTAAAAACAGATATATAATGATCACAAGTTTTTGTTAAGTTGCAATTTACCAATTTTGGGGAAAATTATAGGTGTAGCAAAATTAACCGCATTATAGATATCTTTAATAATATAAAAATAACAGTAGAGGAACTGGTTTATCTATAACAAGATTAAATCATAATACCCATCTACAGTCTGTTAATTTCTAGCTTGTATTTTGAAATAAATAATGCTTCCTTATATTTCCAGTTTAAAAAAATCATCTATGTCTATCTTTAAAGGACATTCAATTGTGAACTTATGTTTATGTTGTGATCTATTATTTCATTATTATTACACTTAACAATAAATGCAAGAAAAGTAATTATCTCACTAAAAAAAAGCAGGTATAGGTGACAGATAAACCACGAGTTATGTAATTTATAAAATAACATACTATTAGTAATGAGATCTATATGAGAGATTTGAAACACTTAAGGGCTTTGAATCAGTATAACTAAAGAAGTGAGTGTATAAGCAGATCACTATAGATGAATATTAGATTTAGTCTTGTTGTAGATAAACCAGTTGCTGAACTGCCATATTTATTTTACTAAATATATCTATAATATAGTTTATACCTGTAGAAAATCTGTTATTTTATTTTAATTTATATAATGCAACATAACTACTTAAGATCATTCTACATCTGTTTCTAAAGCTTCATATTATGTATTATTTTTGTAACTCCTAACCCTGGTTTTATTACCATTGTTATACATATCGATTCTCCCACTTTGCTAATGTTTTCAGCCTATGTCATAGCAGTAACTTGTTGTTAATGAAACTGAGAGAAATAAAGTAGATAGAGTTTTGTGGAATTTGTGGTTGTTCATTTAAAGTTAGTTTTATAATTTGTTCTTTCTTTTTCTTTTATGTTTAAATTCTGCTCATCCTCCTATTTATTGTCTTGAAGGTTACAGTGGAGTGATTTAGTTGATTACTTTTAAAACACATTTGAACACAAAATGAAACGAAATTTATGTTTGTGCATAAAAATGTAATGTTTATAAGATTAAGTATAATTTGGGTAATGAAAATTATAATATTGGCTATAAAAAAAAAGCTGTCCTTTGGATAATATTTCATAAAGAACTTCTGTAACAAGTAAAGTATTTTATTTAAAATTCCACATTTAGACAAAATAAACAGTGAAGCTATTTCTGTAATTTTTCAAGTGTAGTTATAATTGGCAGCAATGGTGATCTCAGATCAGTTTAATTATACCAAGTTGATTATAGATTTTATTGAAAATATATAAATTTCTATACTTAAATTGTACAAAGCGAATTATTACTGTATTTAATCAAGAATTTAATCAAGTTAATTAAAGCCTTTTAACTTATCACGATCAGCAGAGTTACATCAACACATAAATTATTTGTAAATAGTATATACAAAAGAATGCTGTTTTTTTTCAAAATAATTTTAAGAGGTGGGGCATGAATTAGACAAGAGTAGCCCAAGTGTTGGCAGTGAGTTATGTTGACCAAGTGCCTTCCTTCTAGTCTATCAGTTCAAAACTAGGAATGGTTATGTGCAGTTAATCATTATGCAAAAAATATTAAAAGAAGCAGATAGTATACTTGGGGAATTCTGTTTGTCAACTCACACTTCACTGTAGTCATAACATTCAATTACCGAAGTGTTTGTACTTAAATATCCTTTACCTTGTTTCCGTACCAGCAGGGTGACATCATGACCCCCCCCCCCCCCATTTTTTTTGTTCTCACATTTAAGATGCTTAACCTAGTTGCATGAAATCTGGTAAATACTGTATACATAATATCCAAATTTGTCTATAAAATTATATAATTGGGTTCAGTATAATATTGTAGATTGTGAATTTTCATAAATTTTGTTGTGAAAAGATGTTTTTAAAATACATTAAAAAATACTTTTTCATATTTGTTTGTCCAAAATTTTGTAAATGTATCCAATAGACTTGTTTTTCAGTAAAACCTTAAATGTTGTGATAATGTTCTAATAACAAGATACTAATTTTCTTGTATGAACAGATGAGAAAATATTGAAAAAATCTTTTTTTTTAATATTATTGATTACAAACTTCCATTTTATTTATACTTGTTATTTATCTTTACCTATTGAAACAGTTTTGTGAGAAAATAGCATAAAACACTGATGAACAGTAAAAAGCATCGACCAGTTGAAACACAACTTGCACTTGTATTGTAGACCTATACTGATGTAGACAATATTTTTCCAACTATACTTTTATTAAGCTCAATTTCTCTCAGATTATCATTTATTTTCAATAATTTACATACATACACACACACACATACACACAAATAAAAAAAAACATTTCTGTTAACTGAATAGTTTCGTTTTGGAGAGGGGCCTGGTGTATATCCTGATGGTTAGGGTACTCAACTTGCAGTCTGTGGATTTGAACTTGAACATGCTCACCGTTCTGCTGTGGAAACATTATAATGTGATGGTCAATTCCACTTTTTCTGGTAAAAGAATATTCCAAGAACTGGCTGTGGGTGGTGTCTTCCCTCTAGTCCATAACTTCTAAATTGGGACAGCTAGCACAGATAGCTCTAGAGAGTAGCATTGCTTGAAATTCAACAAACCTTTTCCATAACTTCTAGCTTACCATACTCATTAACCCTTATCATCTTTTTATCTAAAGAATATTCGTTTATCATTCAGAAAGACACAATATGAAGCAATAAAATTATCATGAACAAAAAGAAACTAAAAAGAAAAAAATTCTAGGTTTGTGACTTGTTCTTAAGTTTAATAAACTTCCTCTATTCTCCACTATGAGAACTTCGACTAGTCACTTTCTCAGGAACCATAAGTTATTGCTTAATTCACTATTTACTTTATGTTGATATAGATAGGCAAGAATCTTTTCTATCCAGTCATTTTCATCATTGGTTCTGTTGGGTATCAAGGCTAAGGTTTCTTCGTTGTGTCCAACCTACTTGTGACATCATAAGAGGCTTGCCGTCTAGGTTTTTGAAGAAAAATCTTTGACAATAAAATTTGCAAGAGAAAAAAATGTGGATAAGGCTGATTATGAAAAATGACAGTTTGAGTGAATACAGATCTATACTTTAGAATGGGCAGAAAAATTTTAAATAAACCTATAAGCATGTTTACAGGTGATACTCCATGTAGCTGTACAGAGATCAAAATTCAAACATTTTTTAAAATTTGTTTTTGCAAATTATACTGAATAAATTTTGCAAAGTTTCTAGATATTAATTTTTAAGTAAGTTCAAGTGAAACTAGAGGGCACTCAGTGGAGCACATACCTCTACTATGCAGCATTGATCATATTTGGCCCTCAAAAAATATGAAAATTTGTCTTTATTTCTCTTGTAATCAATGGACATAGACCATTTTTTGGCAGGACAATGAGGCATATTATTCTACATATGTCCAAGTTTCACCAAAATCTGATCATTTTAAGTGAATTACACAGCAAAAATAGTATGAAAAATCAGTCTATATCTTAACAGATAGGGATTTTTTTTTTTTTTTTTTTGCATTTTCATGACCTGGACCTTTGAAAAACTAATCACTTCTAAGTTTGGTGTTATTCCAAATGTATATCAACTTTTGTCCAAATCCATTCAGCCATTTTTGAGAAATCTCACTGACAAACACACAGGGGTGAAAACATAACTTTGATCACCTTTAGTGGTGCAGGTATTAATTGTGGAAATAGTTAAATTACTATTTTTACTTAAATTTTGAGATTAGATATGGAAGTGTGCATTAGATACTAGAAAGCTGCTCAACATGTAATAGGGTTTAGAGTAATAACTGTTGCCATTTGCTGGTGGTATGCTTTATACCTGAAAAAAATAAAGAACTTTGAACTACATGGCATTGTACATAGAACCATACCTAAATTAATATTTTTCTTGTCAAGGGTGGGATTTTATTTATGCAGTATTTGATATGCTATTTCTATTTAATGGACTTATAAGTTTTAGTGAACTAGTTAATATCAGTGGAATTCCTCATTTTGTGGACAGTGTTAAATGATTTCTTTTTTATTCTGCTTACTACAAATTAAAATCATGATATAATTTTGATACATGTGATTTTATTGCTATTTTTAAGCCTTTTTAGGTCTATAATTTTTTCTTTTTTTTATATAGGTTTTAGAGAGCTTTAAGATCATGGATTACAGCTTATTGATTGGTGTTCATAACTTGGACCAAGCTGCAAGGGAAAAAATGGTAGGTTTAAGGGTTATAACTTTGAAAGATGAAATTCCATTTTTTTAAATTAAAGTATTGAGTGACAGTAATTTATTATTGAATTTTACATGTTTTTATTACATTTAAAGCTATGTCAAACTGACAAGTAACAATAGGCTTTTGAAATAGGCTTTTATTTTTATCATTGACATTATTTATTTATGGTATAAAATGTAATTTAATTCTTGTTAATATAAGAAATTTGTACACTACACATCAATTGGCATATTTCTTACTAAAAAACATGTAGAGATAAAGATTATACTGTTGAGATAGAGAATTGAAATGACCAGAAACATAATGAAGCACAGTCAACATATCTGAATTCAGAGGATAACCAGAATTAGGAAAATAAGTCTATTAAAAATGAAAAAAATATGTTATGGGGAATTGTTGAAGATAATCTTAATGAAACAAATAAAACATGGTAACTATATTATTTCCATAATTAATGGCATATTACAAATTTTTTAATTTCATTTTGTTTCTTCAACTTCAGATGTATGATTTGTAAAACAGGAAATAAATTTGGTGACCTTATGGTTTAAGAAAAAACCCATCATTAACTGTTACTAACAACATTTTCATAAGAATCTTTATCAATTATTACTTCATTGGCAAATGTATTATAGAAATTGTGAACTTGCTTTTTATAAGTTACTTTTGTAAGTTTAATGGGTGGTGTGTATGTTTATTATGCACTTTTTATATTAATGAAAGTATTTTAAGATGATAAAATCCATACATCAAAGTGCTGGATTAAGATTTTAATAGGTTTGTGGCTAATTCTGAAAAGTAATAAAATGTGCCAAAGTGGTACCGTACCAGGTGGTATTACATTTGTTAATATCATGGGATAAAAATTGAAGGGTGCAAATTTAGTTCTTCTCCAAATACTGTAAACTTTTTAAAAGGTCTTAGATAACAATATAATGAATGATCTGTATAATAATACACTTGTTCATGTTTCTGTTATGGAAATGACGTGTGCACGCGGGCATATTTTGATAGTAAGATATGCACACATAATTATGACAGACAAAATTGAGTATTGTTATAATAGACTAGCAAAGACCCACAAAACATTTGTGCTCAGATTAGTGTCTTTATTGCACCATTATTTCTTTAAATACAGGATTTCTAGAATAATATAAAAGAATTCTAATTGCAGACACTGAAATCTTGTCATACTATAATTCTGCTGTTAGTACACCTTATAAACATGCACAGTAAGAATTTTACCCAGAAAAACAGTGCAAGTGCTTGCCTGCACTAGAGAGCTGGAAAGCTCAACAAACAAGTCACTACAACTGCTCTGTGAATGAAGGAATAACATAAAAAGTTGGATGTAAACATTTTGTATTAACTATTTAGTACAATAATATTAAAAGCTTGAAGATTCCAAAAAGGTCTGACGTTAGGTTCTAGAATAACATTGCAAGTTTATTTATAGATAGTATTAAGTACAGTATTGTTTAGTCCTAACTAAGCTACAGTAAAAAACGTACATGGTTCAGTGCTAATTTATCTCTCTATCGATTTTAGGCCTAACATTAGTTAAGGTTTTAGTAAAGTACAACCTAAATACAAGTGGACTAACACATTTCAGTGTCTACAGTTACATTTTGTTTGTATTATTCTACAAATCTTGTATTTAAAGAAACTGTTGCAATAAAGACACTAATTTGACAGCAAATATTTTGCACGTCTCTGCTAGTTAATATAAATTATTATTGCTATTATTGAGGAATGACATGCTAAGAAATGGAGGATTTAAATTTAATTACTTGTTTGACATTTCAGGCAACCAAGATGCATAGTTTGTAGTTATCACTGGTGATCTGATATGCTTAAAAATCAAGTTATTTAACTTACCTTGTAAAATAAAGTGTTTTTTATTGGATTCTGCTTTACTTGTACCATGTAATTAATTCTTAAACATTTGGAAACTAAGTATTTTGATAAATCTGTGATTGAAAATGTTTTATAGGAACAGCAGCAACAAAAGAAATTAAACATTGAAGATGGAAAAGAAAACAGTACAACAATTTCAGCAGGAGGTAAGATATTTCAGTGCAAATAACTGTAAAATATAAATAGATGCAGAAAACAGAAAATTTATCTTAGTTGCAACTATCTTGTGTTTGAAAGGTAGAAAATAAGCAGAAGCAAGTTAAACTAATTTCCATCTTAATATTCTAAAAAACTACTTAATCTGTTGTCTCGTGTTTCAGTATCAAAATATTATTTTTTCATATATATATATATGTACGTATTATGTGAAGGCTGTGTTATTTGATGATGATGTGTAATATTATAAGAAACAAGCTTTACTGTGTATATATGTGAACGTGTTTTTGCTGAAAAACGATTGTTCAAAGTTGTTTTTTTTTGTTATTAACTGGGAAGAGAAGTAAAATGTATACAGTGAAACTTTAGGCAGAGTAGAAGAGTAGGTTTGAGAACTTTAATGAACTGCAACTGCCTCTTGAAAGAAAAGGAGATAATGTTTTAGCTTCTGTAATTTTCTTTCAACAGACAGTTGCAGTTCATTAAAGTTCTCAAGCTTAAAATATATACAAATTAATTTTATTTTGAATAAAGATCCGGGAAGTAATTTCATAAAGATGCATAAAAATTTGTGATGTAGAAGAAAAAGAAATTGTTAGAGGATAGTGCAGCAGCTTTACTTTATCTCCAGTCTTACAACACATATATTTGAATGCTGGGTTTGATGAAACCAGAAATATGTAATTACTAGCTTTGGTAGTTCTAGTAGTCTATTTTTCATAAAACAAAAACACATGTTCTATAAAACATATCATTACATAGCTAATGCAAAACAATAACTTTGTGTAATTATTAGAAATATTGTTAAAACATCTGTCAAAACATGTTTAAATAACTCTATCATCGAAAGTCAGTTTTAGACAAGTTTGAGTGTTTGCAGAAACCTTAGAAGTAGCCACAACTTTCTCTTGAGGCATGTTTTACCATCCTTTTTTAAGACTTTTTTGTTACCTAAAGCTATTGAAGCTAATTACAATTCACTATGAACCATGTAAGCTTTCTAACAAAGTTTGCATACTGTTTCTGTGTATTTAAGGGTTCTAATTGTCTTTGTTAGCAAGAATTTATTTCAGTTTATTATTTTATCTAGTAATTGTAACCATCAATTCAGACTTACAACGTGGAATAAATTTGTTTAATTTGGTGAATTTTAGAGATTATGACCACAAAATGAGCCTTCAACTGATGAGCTATCATGCAAATTGTTTATCTATCAATTTTGAAGCATAGATATGTATCTAAAAACATTGACTTTGAAAAGTTTTATAGTGTGTAACAATAATTTATTGAATTGATAAGAAAAAAATCCAATTTCACATAACCTTTTCTGGTATGTTGTATATATATTTTTATATTAAAAGAGGTGAGAAAACCAAACTAAGCAATAAAGATAAAAGAGCATTTAGAAAAATAATTTGCTTAGACTTAGAAAAATACTGTGTACAATGAATTGTTTGATTTCCCTGATTGATTGTATCAAACAAGCATTCAGTGGATGGCCTTGTTCTTTCATTTCTTTTTTTACAGTTACATTCAAAATGTAATTAAACTCCTTTATTATCAATGTATTCAATAAACTTGATATCAAAATATAGCTTATAATCTAAGCTTTATGTTATATAAGTTTTAATTTCTTAATTTCAAAAGGAAATATTTGAATAAATTCTCAATCTTCACCTCTCAGAGTCACATGAAGAGGAAGAACTTTGATTTCTCATTTATAGATTTTTTTCTATTCCCGTATATAAGAGCTTCAGATTTTTCAAACAATTAGAAATGCATACCGTAGATATTGACAAACCATATTATATATTTCAACCTCTTATTTTAGTGAGATATCACTATTTGTTCAACCCACATTGACACACACCTCTCCTATATCTTCTGTCTTTTAAGAAATGTCTATAATTCTGTCTGATATTGCTATTGGACATATTTATAACCAACAGAAAGAGCATGTTCTACACTGCATAAATCAGACAATTGTCAGTTTGTTTTAACAGTAAAAGCTTATATTTTGCCATAAGTGCTAGATGTGTTTGGATTAAGGATGTTTGGGATATTCTATTCTGGTATCTGACTATATATATATATTTTATGTTCTGAAATACATTTCTGAAAGCTATGTGAATTATTTTTAGATGTCTAACGCAGTTAGAAAAAAATAGGCTCACTAAACCATGCACCTGAGTGCAAAAAGTCTCGAGGCTAAAGTACTAAATATTTTGGTTTTTATGCATATTTCTTATTTTTTATGTTAGATTAGATACGAAAATTGAAAATTAAAAAATTATATAAAAATTTCTCCTCAAATAACAGTGGGCTACTAGTGCATGATGTAACTTGATATTTTGTTTACCCCTAACTTTTCATCCAGCATCAGGTTTTATAGATGCTTTGGTTAGTTTATTGATATTAAGATTTTTCTTTGTTGCTACTTGTTTTGATAAACTTGCTTAAGCTACTTTTGATCCATTTCAGTATACTTGTTTATTGCATAAATATTTTGTGCTATGTGCATGTGTCTTAACACTGTTACTTTTTACTGAAACAGGATAATAGGATTTGAAGTTTTAACATTCGTTGTTTAAGGTTACTCTGTAGCTGTTTTTGGTACATAGTTAGTAGTTTTCTCTGTAACTAATATAATAGAAAGGTAGGGAGTTGATTGTTTACTTCCAGGGTAACTTGTAGGTATTCAGAGGTAATTCAAAGTGATTTAATGTTTGGTTTCCATTTTACCATAAAACAAAATTATATCAACCTGCTAAAGTCATAGTCGGTGTATGTAATTCTGATGTAATGGTTGTTGCATCAAAAGATTGCTTTTAAGCTTACCAACTATGAGATATAATAGTAAGCTAATGTGGGTACCATCTGTCATTTTGAAGAACTGAGAGTTCCAATGAAAGTAGTTTGTGTTCTATTAGTTAATGAGAAATTAGTGTTTAACAGCTGTTCTATAATTCTAAGTACTTTCAGTACAAATAATATCCTCTTCATTACTCTGTTGTGAATTGGGCAGCTGAGTTATTTGGAGACACTGATCAGATGTGGAAAATATTTAAAGGTAATTTTTAAATATTTAAGGTAAACATATTCCTTATAGAAAGAAAAGGGTAGCTGCAAGTAAAAAAACCAGGTTGGCTCACAAAGAGTAAGAGATTTAATTAATTTAGATTTGTAAAAATTAACAGTAAGGATTTCTTTAAATACGTTAAGGGTAAACAAAATGTTAGGATGGGGGTGGGGTAGGACCCTTTAGGGATGACAAAGGAAGGCTAGTATCTGATGATTATGGTTATTAAATTTTGCTTTTTCTTCAGTTTTTACTAATGAAAATTTAAGCAGTATTCCTCATCTTGAACAGTTGATAGATGGAAACAAGATCAAACTGGATGACTGCATTAATTCTGAGTTAGTTAAGAAAACATTGGGAAGTTTACAAAACGATAAGGCTCCTGGGCCAGATAATATTTCCCCAAGGGTTTTGAAAGAGGTTAATGATTAGATATATGAAACACTTACTACTATTTTTTTCAGTCCTTGAATAGTGGGCAGCTACCAGAGGATTGGAAGTTAGCTAATGTAACTCCTCTTTTCAAGGGAGGTGATAAAAATTGTCCCAGTAACTATAGACCCATTAGTCTTGCATCAGTTGTGGAAAATGTTTTGTAAAGTCTGTTAAAAGATGCTTTGCAAAGTCATTTAACAAAGTTTAGAATTTTATTGAATAGTCAACATGGTTTCACTAAGGGAAAATCTTGCCTTTCAAATATTTTAACATTCTTTGACAAGGTTACTGCTTATGTAGATGAGGGTAAGGGTGTAGATCTGGATTTTCAGAAAGCATTTGACAAGGTGTCGCATAAAAGGCTTGTAAAAAAAATTAGCTCTATAGGTGTGGAGGATAAGTTAGCAAATTGGATAGAAGAGTGGCTGGATGGAAGAAAGCAGAGGGTTGTTACAAATGGAGTTCAGTCAAACTGGATTAACCTCACAAGTGGGGTACCTCAAGGCTCAGTCTTTGGACCATTGCTTTTTTTAATTTACATTAATGACATAGATGAAGGAATAGTCAATAAATGACTTAAATTTGCAGATGATATTAAGGTCTTGGGTGTTCCTAGCTGTGAAGAGGATGCTGCTGATTTACAAAAGGATTTAGATCATTTAGTGAGTTGGACAATACATGGTAGATAGGTTTTAATTATAATAAATGCAAGATAATGTATGTGGGTTATCATAATTTGAATTATAAGTATAATTTGGAATGGAATATCCTTAATATAGTGTTATGAATGAAAGGGATCTTGATATAATAGTCAGTCAGTCTCTAAAGCCATCCAAGCAGTGTGCTGTTGCCAGTGGTAGGACAAATAGGAATTTAGGTTGTATCTACAGAAATATTGAATACAAGTCTAAAGAGGTTATAATTTCATGGTACAGGACACTGGTTAGGCCACATTTGTAATATTGTGTTCAGTCTTGGGCTCCTTACCTTAGGAAAGACATTGAATTGTTGGAAAGGGTCCAGAGAAGGGTTACTAGAATGGTGTCTAGGATGGAGAGGTTGTCATATGAGGAGAGGCTAAAATATCTCAAATTGTTTTCTCTTGAAAAAAGAAGAGTTAGGGAGAACTGATAGAGGTGTTTAAGATTGTAAAGGGAATGACGTACTGTTTCCTGTTCATATAGAATTTCCTTACCTGCCAATAATGTCAGAATAATTTTATTCTTTCTTGGGCTCTTTAGAATCAGTGATCTTGGGTGGGTAGTGATGCTGGGTGTTTTTGTTGCTATGTGCTGTCTGATTCATAACTTCCCTAATTTGGAAACTTGCTTCATAAGCAACTAGTTCTTTTGACTGAATGGCTACTTCCTATCTAGGAGCACTGTCAAGGTTGGCTGTGTTGTCAGATATTAGATAAAGACACTTTTTCAGAACTTGTTCCTTCAGTTGATTTTTCAACATATTAGAATTTTATGAAGTTTTACTAATTTGATGACATTTTTCAACATATTAGAATTTTATGAAGTTTTACTAATTTATTTGTTCTCTCAGTTTTATTACTTGTTTCTTTATAGTATCAAATTCACAATCTGTCACACTTGCAGACTAGATATTTCATTTTGAGTTGTTGAACTGTTATCCTACAAAATAAACAAGCACGACTGATTTAAACCAAGTAAAAATTATAGATGAAGGAGGCGACACCAAAAAGAGAAAGGAAAAATCAGTGGTTCTTCTTTAGGTTCTAAAATAACCATGTCTAACAAATGAATGCTTGCTGGTTATGATTTGTTAAGGAAAACAAACATATCACTGGGTGTAATAGAGATCTAAGTCTAAAAGAGTGATTTTCTTTTAATTTCTTTATTGTTTTTGTTTGAGCTACTTTCTGATCTTTTTAATGTAGAAAATATATATGCTGCATAGAAGATTACCTGCAATTGGATTTTCGAATTATTTTGATAAATTATTCAATCCAACTATGTTTTATAATTGATATCTTTAAAATGTTTAACCATTTGACTGCAGCTGTTTTAAATGCATATAATTTTTGCAAGCTATACACTGCATACAGCAAATTTGCATTCAACTGCCAGAGGTGGACCATACTTATATGGCGAATCAGTAGTCAGTTGGTTAAATGTTGATATTGTTATTTAGCAAAATGTGCTTTTTAAAATTTTCTGATAGTTCATAGTTGTACATGAAAGCTTACTTGTCAAAGTCCAAAAGCTTGTTAAATAAAAAATTATAACAAAACCTAAAGTTCATTTAAGTATGTGTTTAATGTTACTTTTCCTTAAATATTTCTTATTAAAAATAACTGATGCCTATTCCTCTTGCTTAATTTTGTACATTTTCACTGAAAACAAGGTTAAATTCTGTATTTCATTTCGTAGTATAGATATATGTATATACACACACACATATACTGCATATCAGTAAATGGTTGTTGGATTTTACATTCTCCTGAAGTAAATCACATACCAAATTTAAGGTGTGAAAACCTCTACAAAGATCAAGGCTGCATTTATTAGTATCTTCATGAGCCTTTTAGGCTTAAAACGTATAAGGAAATACAAAGTTTGTCTTTCTCTTATAAACAGATATGAAAGTTTATTATTTTTATTGCAGTTTTTTTAGCTTCATCCAAGGCTTAGTGTACTATACTTTGATTTTTACAACAAAGAGTCAGATGCTCATCTCTGTTGCCTCTCACTCACTTGGTCAGTTCGCCTCATTCCACACAAAACAAAGTTCAATCTTCTTCTTTGAGTCATACCCACAATATAATCAAATTCTGCAAAACTTAGTTTTTTTAAATCTTTTTAAATTCTAGTTCTGTAAACATAAGTTCTTTTAATTTTTTTTTAGAAAATCATTTTAAAGTAAAGTCTGAAAGTGCAAAATTCACCCAAACAGTTTCTTCTACATTTTTGGAAAATATATTACAGTTTCGCGACAGAAAAACATCACACACAAGATAAAGGTAGCTTACTACCACTATTTTGAATGTAAAATTGGGGACCAAGAAAAACATTGAACTCCACATGTGTGTTGTACAATTTACACATCTGGCTTAACACAGTGGATGAATATGAAGAGAGCAAGTATGCCATTTGTACCTCCCATGATGTGACCCCAAAGATCATCTAAGTGACTGTTATTTTTGCATGACTAATGTTTCTGGATATTCAGACAAAACTAAACAATACATTAAATATCTAGATATTACATCTGCAATGAAACCAGTATCTCATGTGGATGGTCTTCCATCAGAGAATTTGGGAACAGAACAGTCATCTTCAACTAGTAATTCTATTCCTGTGGCACCTCAACATAAACTTCCTCATCTGATAACACAAAAAGAGCTAAATGATCTGATTTGATTCATGACTTGTTTCTATCAAAGCAGCTTGGGGAACTTCTTGGCTCTCATTTACAGCAATGTAATTATTAGCTCCATGAACAAGAGTTTCAATTTACTGAAGTCACCCTCACAGTCTTGCTTCTCACTACAGAATACAAGATACCTTGTGTTTCTGTACAAATGTTGATGCACTAATGGAAGAATTTTTGAATCAGCATTGTCAAATCACTCAGGAACAGTTGCTTTTTCTCTAGTAGCAGAGAAATGTGTTTTTGGTTGCCCAATGTAATCAATGATACTACAGATAGATAATGCAATGAAAATGAAAATTAATGTTTTTTACAATCTCATGTATATCTTATTTACATGGTTATATAATGTGTATTTATTATAAACCTACATGCTTAAATTACTATATTTCGTTGGTTAATTTTAAAGCTTGAGTATTTTTGCCAACAAAAATAAAAAATAAATTCTCAGTTTTAATCTTTTTCTATAGTAATTGTTGCTGATTAATTGGCACACCTCTAATTAATATTACTTGAAGTTGAATCTTTAATTGTGAACTGCATTTAATTGTGTAAAATTAAATAATGAAACCTGTTAGGTAGCATAGTTCTACTTAAAGTTTTATATGTTCTTTCTTTTACATTCATCCTTAGAGTAGGTAATTGTTATTATTTTGGTGCAAGTTTATTCCAATTTGCAGCTATCTTGGTCTTTGAAGAAACAAAGTTGAACAAATTTAGTTAGCCAGACTTTAGTGGCTAAAGTGACGTGTCACATAAATGTTAGGATTGTTGTTTTTTAGATCTTTGTAAGGAAACTTTTGCTTTAAATTATAAATAGAATTGATGATTTAGTAGTAATTTACATTCATCTTTAAATGATTAATGTGTTGTTAAAGAAATATAGGGCTATTTGAATTTTTGATAGATCGTTAAAGTTATTTTGAAATCTTAAATGATGATGATTTATTATTTTCTGTCATATTTGTAGAAAAGATCCAAGAACAAGTTTCGGGGCAAGAGTCTGGTGTCAATCTCATGAGAAGTAAATCCATCAATAAACAAAGACTTGCTGCCTATTCAACTGCCATGGAAAGCATTCAAGCTGAAGTGGAACCGATTGATCAAGATGAAGATGTTCCGTAAGTTTGGTTTGCTCTAACAATACTGCAATCTGCTCTTGATTTCTCATGCATAAGCATTTACAAACTATTGCTATTCATGCAGTCAAAAAAAAAGTTTACCTAAACTTCACAGAAGAGAGAAATATGGGAAGATCTTGTAAGATAATGTACCACATCAGGTAGCATTTAGACTGATACTTTAGAGATGTTTGATTATATACAACTATTTTAAATACTTTTATTTACAAAAATTACCACAAGTTGTTCTCAATTTTTGGAATGCCACTTTGTTTCTGGTTGTGGTATAAAACTATTTAATTTTTTTATATTAGAAAACCAAATTTGTGAATGTATAAAGAGCAACCACAAATGGGTGTTTCTGTTCATATATTTTCAATTTTGATTATTATGACTATGTAAATATTTTTGATATTCAGTATTTCAATACTGATATGTATGGTACAGTCAAACTGTTTTCAAGTGGTGCACATAAATGATTATTTCATAGTCATTCATCTGTAACATTAGACTCAAAATCGTTTGTATATTATTTTATTTTATGACCTTAGGCCTGTAATTTTTGAGCTGTGTAAATATGTAATACATATGCTACACATGATTTAAATAAACTGACTTACCAATTTATTGCCAGATGTGATGAGTGGTTTGTATACTGCACCCTGACTTTGGTATCCTGTTCTTTGGAGTTCTTGGTGGACCATTTATGATTAAACTGGCTGCTCTCACTCCAGGTTAAAATTTGTAGTCAATAGATTTGCAGTTGCTCACCTCTTTTGCCTTGCAGTTTGAATTAATGCACAGACATCACGATCCTGGAGTATGCGTTTCCACCCATTGTTTCACTTTGGTGATGATTTCTTTCCCTCAGAGTTCCATGCTGACATCACCTTAGATACCATTGCTCATGAAACATCAGCTAGTTGAGCTGTCTTGGTCACTGAAGCTTCTGCCAAATGCACCCCAACAATCACCCCTCTTTCAAAGTCACTGAGGTCTCCTCTTGCAAACATGCTAGCCATGGGTATAGGCAACTAGGCCTGATCAGCATTTTTATATGTGACCGTCTGCATGCTGGGATGTTATTTGCTTAATTAATGGACAAGCTACACCTCTGTGGTAGCCTCTGCATTGCATATACTTGTTGTCTCTCATTTACCCAGGTGATTCCCTTTTTTGTTCATTACCTGTATATATATATATATATATATATATATAT
>NW_013666116.1:144938-157735 GCF_000517525.1 Limulus polyphemus | reverse complement strand
GCTTGTAATTGGAGAATAATCCAGTGATTGTGATCACTTTCATGCTCTACAAGCCAGTTTCAAACAATATGAACATGATGGTTATTGAATTATCATTAGAATGGAAATAACATTGTTGGGTGGAAAAAATACAAATTTTTAGATGTACAATAAATATATTTTCAAATATTTACTGGTTTCTATCGTATTTGTAATATCCAACAAAGAAAATTTTGTGTTTATTTCCCCCTTCTATTAACCCTATTGCCCCAGGTATCTTTTACTGCGCATGACACAAGGTTTTAGTGTCTTATATTCAAAATTTTATTAAACTACTTTTTGTTTATGTTATACCAATTAGTATAGCACAAAATCTTAGCTAAAAATCTATATTTTAATAGTATACAAGTTTTAAGTTCTTAATTCTACAAAGGAATATTTATAAAAATCCTGAATTTCCACTATTGTGGCCCACGTGACACATTTTGTCTTAACATGGCATCATCCCTATTTTATCTATCATCTCTCAAAAATGTACAAAATTAAACGTAAATTACTCTCTATAAAGTCGTTATTGCTCAGACAAACCATAATTTTTATATTCTTCAATTTTGTTTGGTTACAGAGCTATCAAATAGAAAATCAGACCCCCTCCTGCCACACCCACCTATCATATCCTCTATCACAGTTCATTGATATTTCTTTCTTATGTTTCATTATATATTACCTATAACCAATATAAAGTCAAAGTTTTCATCTATCAAATGATGTACTGTATAATATTGTGTTCTGAACAGATAATTGTCAATTTCACACAGAGTAGCAACAACGTTCCTGTGGGAAAGTTAACGACTATCTTGGAGGAATTTGCAATGGCTCTTGTTGCATAGTTAGAAAAACCAGGAAAATTTTGGAAGGTATGTTACTAGTCTATATTCTTTGGTGCATTATTTAATTCAATAAAAATTATTAAGTGCATTACCATCTATAGTATAATATATTAGGGTTAACTCTCTTCGAAACCCGACAGCATGAAAAAAAGATGATGAGGTAAGTACTTTATTTCTTGTTTTTTATACTTATTCTTTATTTATTATTGTAAAAGTAACTAAAATCTAAAAATATGGATCTCTAAGTTATTTAAGAGTAGATTAGGTAAAATATGTAATAGTAATAATACAATTAAAATGGTTCACGAGGCATATGGATAATGTAATTTGATAGCGTAACGTGAGCTGCACGTTCCCCAAGTGATTTAAAACTTATAATGGTGCAGGTATTAGTTAGACACGGTTCAAAGGGTAATAAAATATAATTATAAATAGATGTAGGATAAATGAATGTAGTTTCATGTTATAATTTGAAGTCATTCTAGAAAGAAAAAAGTTTAATTTAGGTTTATTTCGATTATTTATTTTTTCATGGTTACGAGAGCGGTCGAATTGACTGATCCCGTTTTGTAATAGAGTAGAGAAAATAACAGATAAACTATAAAGTTTCACTGAAAAAAACGTGTGAAATGCATTTAGGAAGTTATAGGGATTACACAAAGAAAATTTGAAATTTTTGATATGAGGAAAAGTATTTTTAATCTTAACATGAAAATTACTTTGCACATGGACTATTCAAAACAAATACTTAATATATATTCATGGACACATTTTTATTTTATTATAATAAAAATACTTCACTAAAAAATGAGTTTTTGTATGTGAAAGACTGCTAAATTTTGTGAATATATACCCACTATATTAAGAGTGAGTTATAAGTATTAAATCTATAAAGACTTTAAACGAGTACAATAAAGGTCATGTGGCCTGTCAAATTGACTGGGCACTTATTAAAAGTGTTAGTTGACTTAAATCATTACCGCAAGAATATTCCCCACACTATTACTTCTTCTCTAGCAGCTTGAGCTGTCAAAACAGGGTTTGGCAGTTCATGGTTTATCACCTTATTTTTACTCTATAGTCAGTACAGAGAAAGGGTGAAACATTTATGAGAAGGCATTACATTTCCCATCATTCATTGTTTACAGCTCGCATGCTAGGAGGATAAAAAATTTACCAAACAAAACGCTTATCATTTTATTCAATCTACAGACGTTTTTTTAGTGTTAACTTTCTATTCGTGAATTTTATTCTCATTGGAAAATATTTTCATAAATGTATTTTTGAAAAAAATATTTTTAAGTTGACTTCTTTAAAAGCTTATTAGTCAGGATGAATCTGTTGCTTGTCTTTCCTAGCCTACCAATTTCCAGAATTCTATTTTTCTTGCATAAGTTGGCTATTATAAACACCCAGTATTGTCTTGTTTTGAACCTTTCATTGTGAGAAATTTGGATTTTTATTCAAATACATTATTTAAGAGACAGACTCTAAATTATTATTTAATTCTTGGAACTTCAGATTATCATAATTTATTTACTTTTCTGAAATGTCAACTCTTTTTTTATGGATAGATACTTTTAACAACATCCAACAGGCCACTCCAGTTCACAATAACTTCTTGTATGGGTGCTACTTCCAATGTTTAAAGTCATTTGTTCTCCAGGTTATAAATTCCCATTATATTTCTGGCTCTTCTTCTTCTTTTGTGTGTGTGTGTGTGGAGCAAATGTTGTCATCCTTGTTATTTGGTATAATGATTGATCAAGTAAGAATGATCTGTCAGAATAACTTCTGGTACAGTTGCTACTGATTTAGCTTAGTATGTGGTGGACTATTTATATAGACAACTGATTTTTTATAGGACAGTCAATAAAAATTGCATAGTAGCTGAACCAAGGCATTTCTGTTATACTTAAATCTAACACCACATCATTTGTATGAAACTTTGCCTTGGAGTTTGTTCTATCTTAAGAACATCTCATGTGCTTGTATTGTCATTCTATTATTGCCTTGATGTGCTTTAACTTTGGGCATGGATGAATATATAATTATCTTGTAACATGTCTCATAGGGTCTTCATTTTCAGATAAATGCACAGTTTCTTTATATGTGAATTGAGAGTTTCTGAGCAGGGTTACTCTATTTATGACTGATCTTGGCATTTTTTGGTTTCCATTTCCAAACTTTTTTACCCAAGCTGTAAGTACTTTCCTGAAGTGTACATGACATTTAATACCCACTGTCATCAGTTCAGGGGTACATGACATTTAATACCCACTGTCATCAGTCCAGGGATACATGACACCACATAAAAGAGCTTTTCTTTTCCCTTTTTTTGACACTGTTTTCTTTAAACATTGTGAGAACTTATGCACTGTATAGAATATACATATTTACAATATTTACTAAATTTTATGATAATCTTCATCCATAAGTGTGCTATCATTCTTTGTTGGTCTGAGATGGCAACTGGAAAGGATTTCAGAATATTGGAAATGTTTTTGGTTTGTTTGGTAGTTAATATAATACTAAGTTATTCTAGATATTGGAGTGTGTATGCATGCTAAATGCCCTTCAGACCTCAAAAATCTCTATTTGGTTATTTGTTTGTTAATATTTACTTCCTAATATGATTAGTGTCTTTTTTAAATCCATTAGGTTTTTCCTCACTGCTGCCTGGGTTTCCTCAGGTGGAATTATAACTAATATGTAGGTTTTTATTTTGATCTTTTGTTTTTATGCAGTTGTACTTTTATATTGTATATTTTTTGTTTAATTATGATCAGTGCTTGAAGTGGAGAGAGAGCAAGATGGTTTGTGAAATGTTTGAAGCTGATTATTATATTTCTGTGAATTTTTTACTTATTATTATAAAAGTAACTAAAATGTAAAAATTAGAAAGTTATTAGATAAGATTAGGTAAAATAATGAAAAAAAATCTTCACGATGTTTACTCGTGCTTTATGCAATTTGATAAAGTAGCGTGAGTTTCATGGTCGCTGAGTGATTTCCAATTTGTGTGGAAAGATAATTAGGTAGTCACAGTTTGAAGGGCAATAAAATAAACAGATGTATACTGTTACAAGTTATAGTATGGAAACTTTGATGGTTACTTTGTTTTCGAACCGGGTCACATCGACCTAGCCTGTAATGAGAGGGCTCATTCACTTCATCTGTGTACTACTTTGTCTCATTCCTGCCTTGCTCTTGCATGACATTTAAAAAAATATATAAATTTAGTTTTCCACTCCAATCTCTTGCTGCTGTAAGTATTTATTTCATCGTCTATTAAGCTTTTTTCCTTTTGAGAAGCTTACAGTCTACTAAAAGGTAGCAGAATGGTTTCAGGCCCTCCTGAAAAGAAGTAGGAGGGCATCCTGCCCCAATTCAAGCACTGATTATGATACATGAGTTTCTGTATTGGAATGGCAACTATAACAGGAAACTATTGAAGGAAATTAATTGATTGACTCATGGTTTACTTTTCTAATGTTTAATTCAGCTTTTTTGAGGATATGTGATCCAAATGGGGATGTTCATTTCAGCATGATGTCTGGTGTAATCACTGAATCATGGGTTAATGTCAAAGCTGTATGTTAGTGTTTGAGAAAGGTAGGCTTTAACTCGTATGAAACTATGGTTGTTTGAACTGTGTTGTTTTTATGAGCTCTAAATTACTTTTATTAGACAAAGGTGAGTTGTTTTTATGAATTTTGTATTTGTTAAATTGGTAATTTGGGTGAGAATGAGTTTGCTTTTCAGTGTAGTAACACTCATTATTCATATTGACTTATTTTTCATTTTAGGCTTGAAAAAAAAAGTATGCTTAAAATGCTGATTTTCTTTTTTTTTCATCTTAGGCCTGGTGGAATACCAGCAAGGAATTCTCGAGGGGAACGTCTTCTGGTATTTCTGGGAATTATAGATATTTTACAAAGTTACCGTTTGAAGAAGAAGTTAGAACACACATGGAAGTCAATGTTACATGATGGAGTGAGAATTATGCTCTTTCTTTCTTTTAGCAATATAAAACCTAAGTTTGAGTTTTTGAGTTACTTAAAACTAACATTCTAGCTACTCTTATTTTACTTTAGTTTTATCTGTTAAACTATAATTGTAATAGTGTCATGTCTTTTACAGGAAAATGATGTTTATTAAGTCTCGTATTACAAGATCAAATATAAAGTTTGTCTTATCTAAAGACATTTACTAAGGTTTACTTTTTTTTCATCTTTAATGTATTTCAAGGCATTAATACTAATATTAATTTGTCGAAGTTGCTACCACTTATATAATGCCACATTCTTCTTTTTTTTTTTTTATCAGGATACAGTCTCAGTACACAGGCCTTCCTTTTATGCTCAGAGATTCCAGGATTTCATGGCCAAAACAGTATTCAAAAAAATTATGTCTTGTAAGTCATATAATTATCACTTAATTCATTGTTCATGTTTTGTTGAGTATTTTCTTCTGGTATGTTTAGTATGATTTATACATTTTGTTTATTTGAGTATTACTGGTTCTCCTCTTTATTCCTTTAATTTTCATTAGGGATATCCCGAATGTTTTCACTGTGCATTAGCAAGCTTATAAATACTTGAATAATAAATTCATTGATTAAAAAGTGTACAGATTTTAAGACTCCTCATCTTATTCATTTGAAATAGTTGAGAAAACAGTTTAACATTTAGCAATCTCTTAAGGCTTTTGACGAAGCATGTTTGCACTTCTTTTCAGATTTTATATTCCTTTATTGGCCAGTTTTACTGTGATTGTATTGTTAATGATCAAGTGGAAAAGTTCCACAGAAGTTTCATTTTTAATAGTGTAAATGTATACTGCATTATGAGTAGGTTTTCTGAAGATGTTCTAGATGAAATTAACACCTAAATAAGTTATCCAAATAACCCAATTCCAGTAATGCAGAAAAAACTGAAATGAACATTTTGATATTTTATATTATCTTTCGGCATTTTAGAACAAGGAAATTGAAATACACTTTTGACTTAGTGGTATAAGGTTTTAATGATACTTCATAAACTTCAGTTCTTTGGTGGTTGTGAAAAATGTTAAATGCAAATTCTCTTTCACAGGTATACTATTAATATTATTTTTTCTGCATAAAAGCTTTAATTTTTTGGACAAAGAATATTTGTTTCTTTTCTAGTAAACTCTGTTCATATTATTTAATTTAAATATTTCTAACTTGTTTCTTCTATTACTGACACATTTAAAAGCTATTTCAAATAGTAGTTGATATACTATATTTGAACTGCTTGTGTAGTCAAGTGTCATGAGAAAGTTTAAAGGATTTGTTTGGATATTTTTAATGCTGAAATCCATTTAACAATATAATAACATTTATCCTTTAACCTCTAGCATATACGTATTTGCTGGCTCTGAAATAATTGAAAGGTTATTTTTCAACAGAAGAAAAAATTATTTTAAATTTTGTAATTTTGAACTTTTATTTTTACTAACTCCTTGTGTCACCTTATTCTTTTTTTTATACAGTGCTTTAGCTAGTAACTATAAAGGAAAGTTGTACATTAAGGGAATTTGAATTTGCTTGAAATTTTATCACTGAGGTAATTAACACTTCATTAACATTGAAAGATGAAAGTGTAAAGTAACTTAGGATATGGATCGTTTAAATAATCTGTTGTGTCCTTTGTCAAGAATAACTCAGTTTGTGCACTTCCATTCCAAATACTAAACTTTCTGTCAGTCACATATCTCACTAAAAAGGCCCTTACTCCACATTTCTTTTTCTCTGCTATCACTACCACTCCTTGTGCCACCAAGTGGACCTGCCTGAAATCAAAGGCCCGCACCGCAAATTTAGAACCCTGGTGTCTAGTGTCATAGGTACGAACCTTCTCTCTTGATGTTATTAACTGTGCTGTTGGCTGTAAATGTATGTCAAAGTTTCCTGTAAAACCTTTCATTTGATTTTTCCTCTTCCTCTTACCTGTGTTAATGTACTTCTGAATGCGTGTGTGCGCACTACAATGATTGTAGATAACTTCTTTTTAGTGTTGCAGTTGGATATTTACCTCAAATTGAGATAATTCAGTACCTGAATGAGTATTGTGTTGTATTTTGTGTAATGCAATGTTTTGTGAAGTGTTGAGTTAATTGTTAACCTTAATGTTATGTTAGTTCTTACTTGGGTGTTATCTTTCCTTATTTGTAAGCCTGAGTCCTTGTTTGATTACTTTCATTACAAAATTACATCTAACACTTTTCCACACACATATATATCCTGAGTTTTGTTGAAACTAAATTGGATTTTAGTTTTAGGTAGAAAGTTGAAGTAACCATTGATACTTAAATTTCCATAAACTCTTTCATTGTAATTACTTGTTTTTAGTTTAATTTTCTCCAGGCTTTTAGAAAACAAATGTAACTATCATTATTTAAACATTTCATATATATGGGTGTGGATGAATGATATAGTTTTACTGCTAAAGAGGTAGTAATAGTATACTTATAGTTGGAAATTAGTAGTTAGAAACGAAATTTATTATCACAGTAAGTTATAATGTAGTTTAGAAAATGAAGTTATGATTGCATTTTCATCTTGATATGATTGTAATAATGTATGTAATTTGTATTTTAGTATTACGTTTATTACATTTTCTTTACTTTGTTAGTTTAATGAACCTACCAACTTCAGAGACTGTCTTACAAAATTAGAAATCAGGAACTGGAGAAAATAATTGTAGTTAATTGAAGTTAATTCATGTTTGTTATTCTTTAAGAAGATATTTAACTAAAAATAAACTTTTTGAACTTCCCTTACAAATTTTAGTGGCAAAAGAACTTATCAAAAGAACAGTCATAGTTCATTCCTGTTCCTGAAATACCTTAAAATCACAGGTATAAGAGGAGTATATATCAATAAATTAGTTTTAGTTGTGTTTTGAAAAAGTTAATTTGCAGACTTAGTGCAGATTGAAATTCCTTCCTTTGGCCAAGCTTGATTGATGAAGAGCTGCAAAAGTGTGGGTTTACCAATAAAAAAGGAGAAAATATTTTCATTTATCATAGCTTGTTGTTAGTAATGTAGAGCACTACAAACTTTTTTCTTTGCATTAACCCTCTTGCTATGGGTAGGTCTGTGTGAGCATGTCACAAACTTTTAGAGTTACATTCAAAATTTAATTGAACTACTTTGTTATAATAGTATTTGAATAAACTTGGCATCAAAACATAGTTAATGAACCAAATTTTAATATATAAATTTTAAATTCTTAATTTTTTAAAGGAAGTATTTAAAAAA
This sequence comes from Limulus polyphemus, assembly GCF_000517525.1. NCBI lineage: Eukaryota > Metazoa > Arthropoda > Merostomata > Xiphosura > Limulidae > Limulus > Limulus polyphemus. The sequence continues at coordinate 149,578 of NW_013666116.1, read as the reverse complement.
TCCCCAATCTCCCATAGTATGAGAATTGACATTTGTTTTCTAGGTCCTCCTCCTTCATTAATTTCTTTACCACTCCTCTAAAAAGTATAGAATTTAGTGTAAATTGCTCATTATAATATAGGTATTACTAAGGCAAAGCCTAATTTTTATAGCCTTCAATCTTATTTGTTTATAGAGCCATAAAGTAGAAAATCAGACCCACTTGCCACACCCACCTCTTACACAAATTGCCAGTAATTCTCTCTGATGTTTTATACTATATCGTCTATAACCAATAGAAAGCCAAAGTTTTAATCTACCAAATTATGTGTTATATTATACTGTTTTCTGTACATCGTATTGTCTATTTTGCTTCCAGTTTGAAACTTTCTTTTGTGTTATTCACATTGACAAGTTTAGCTAAATTTCAAAGGCTCTTACCACATAGTTATAAAGCCATATAAATTATGATAATTATAAGACATTGTTCACTTTGTGGATGTTATTATTGTGTATTCTTAGGTGCATTATTTAATCAAATAATTATTTAGTGTACTGTTACATCAGTATAAACAAAGTAGGCTTAACTTCCATCAGGAATTGACAGCAAAAAATCAAGAGGACACAGGTAAGTACCATATTTCTTTTTGTATGGTATTGTAAAAGTAACTAAAATGTAAAAATTAGAAGATTAGGTAAAACAATTAATTGTAATAATTCTTCACAAGGTATGCTTGCAAGCAGCTTGTGCATTACATAATTTAATATGGTAACTTAAGCTACGTGTTTGCCAAGGAATTTACAACTTGTATGGCAGAATTATTAATTAGACATAGGTCAAAGGGCAATAAAACAATAAAATTTAAGTATAAACAGATGTAGACTGTCATGAGCTTTAAGATATTTACAATAAACAATTGTAGTTTCTTGTTACAATTTGCAGTCACTTTAGAAAGAATTCATTTTATATTTTTTATGGTGGTTACGAAGACGGTCAAATTGACCAAATTGGTATAGAGTTAGGGTAGAGAAAATGACAGATAATATATAAGGTTTTACTGAAAAAAAAATTATTTTTTCAGGAAGTTTTAGAGATTACACAAACGAAATTTGACAATTTTCAGGTGAAGAAAATGGAAATTGCTTTGCATTTAGAGTAGTCAGCACTCAAACCATATATTCACGGACAAATTTTTAGTAAAAATACATAATTAAAAAATCAGCTTTTTCCTGTAAAAAATACTTGTCACGTTTACTTAAAGCTAGCCAAATTATGTGAAAATGCACAGAACACATTTAAAAGTTATAGTATGGAAACTGATGGCCAAACCAACCAAGCCTGTAGCAAGAGGGTTAAAGGCAAACAAGAAGTATCAGTGGATTGAGATTTGTACATATTTATCTGAAAATTTTTATAATACCATAAGTTTTGTATATTTTTACATGACAGAAAGTGCAAATTTTAAACCTTTTTGTGTCTTGCAGTTCTCTGACAGGAAAAGTCATATAGTATTGTGGAAGTAGAAATCTTAATAGCTAATGAACTTACACATTTTTATTGACAGAAGAAACTTTGAAATGTAGTATAGTTATCACAAGTGAAGGGAGAGAAGTACTTAAGAAATTCCATTAACTTAACCCTGTTAAGTGTCTCAGTAAAAGTTGAGTGGAAATATTGCTAAATGTTTATTGTAGAGTGTTTGAAAGGTAAAGGGGTTGCTAATAAGCTGATTGAGATGTGTGAAATCAAGCCTCGGGCAATCCTGAAAGATAGTTTTGATCAGCCAGGAGATAATTTATACTTGTAAATATCACATTTACTTTTATATGTGTTATGTTAATCAAATATTTTGAATAACTAGTTATTTGGTTATTGTAATTTAAAGTACTTACTAAATGACATGAAAGGTGTAAATAGATTGCATCATTATTTCATGGCATATTTATTTTAATTTTATAACTAAGACAATGGATGCCTTGTTTAAACTTGTGTGAAAAACATTACAAATTTTTCAGTTTTTATTTATGTCTATTCATTCAAATAGCTTTGTAATACCACATACACATTGAAATTTGCAGTAGTTTTTTTTCTTCTAATCACTGTTGTGAATATATTAGTTTTGTGATAGTATATTATGAAACATTACATCAGTTATCCTTGTTTTATTTCCTTATAGTTGTAATTCTCTCATTTTATTGACTTTTGAATTTGTGATAAATTTCATACTTGGTTTTGTTTTCATACTGCTTTTTGTAGTGGGGTAGGTGATTTTTTTATTCCATTGTTTTATGGATGTATTAATTTTAGTTTGATTCATTAAGACTTGCATTGTGAACTTTGTATATTGTCTTTTTATTTTATTTGCAATTTGTTTTATGTATTCCAAATTAATACTATTACAATAACATTTGAAAGCAGAAAATTTACTTATTCTGAGGTGTGTATATATAGTCTTGAATATCATATAATTATTATATTCTGGTAGTTAAGGTGCCATCTTTCCATAATGACAGGTAAACATTGATGCTGGTTTGATAAATCAAGGTAAATGTCAATATGTACCACCCTAGTGGTTTAAGGTGCACACTAACTGGTGCTGTCCTAATGGTTGAAAGTGCACATTGATATGTGCTGTCCTTGTGGTTTAAGATGTATATTGATTTGTGCTGTCCTTGTGGTTTAAGGTGTACATTGATTTGTGCTGTCCTGGTAGTTGAAGGTGCACATTGATTTTGTGCTGTCCTTATGATTTAAGGTGTACATGGATTTGTGCTGTCCTTATGGTTTAAGGTGTACATTGATTTGTGCTGTCCTTATAGTTTAAGGTGTACATTGATTTGTGCTGTCCTAGTAGTTGAAGGTGCACACTGATTTGTGCTGTCCTTGTGGTTGGAAGTGCACATTGATATGTGCTATCCTTGTGGTTGATGGTACTCTCTTATATTGTCCTATAATGTTCATTTAAGGAAGACGTGCATGTAAACTAAATGCAAAGTTTCCATGTTTAATATTTATATATTTTTTTAGATCATTTGGTAGTAGAGACTCGGGATATCTTATTTTTATCTTCAAAAATATATAGTTTATATTAACTAAAAATATTCACTGAATTTTACTCAACATTGGTGTAGTTATCAGATCTAGTAATTGTTTTTGGTCATAACATAGCTAATAGAGCAGTAACTGTAGGACAATATCCCATAATGATGTATGTATAACAGTTGCTTACATGTTTGGAAGCCAGGAAGAACTGTTACGTGGAGTTTAAGCATTTCTCACCATGGGTGTTAAATTTTTACCCATGGCTAAAAATACATATGTAATGTAAACTTTTAAAAATTTTGAACTTTGTACACAGCTTTCATATGATTAGTTATTGTTAACATCACGTAGGATTATTTTGCCATTAGTGAGGACTACCGCTTAAAAAAATCATTCCTTCATTTCAACTTTCCTTGGGCATGTTTGCTTATCTGAAGGGAAATACCACTAGCAACCTGCATTTCAACAGTTGTACTGTCAGTACAAAACATCTTATTATATAACAAGTTATAAGGCATTTCAAAGAATTAAATTTTCTTTAAGTTTACTTATGATGTACAATTTATTTAGTATTAAAAATAGATTATGCTATGATCTATGTTATTTTATGACATAAATTCAAGATTTAATAGAAGGATATTTACTTTAAAAAAAAAAGGGAATCATTTCCACTAAAAGATTGTATTTGGTACAGTATAGGAGACATGTATTGAAATAAATTTTCTAATACTCACTTTGGGTCAATGATTGAATCCCATTGCTGTTTGGTACTTTGATATTATAACTTCCATCATAGCAAGCGTAAACAACTTAAGCAGTGTTTGACAGAACAAATTTAGTAATGCTCATACAATGGACAGAACAAATTAGTAATGCTCATACAATGGACGGAACAAATTAGTAATGCTTATACAATGGACAGAACAAATTAGTAATGCTCATACAGTTGACAGAACAAATTAGTAATGCTCATACAGTTGACAGAGAGTTTTAAATTGATAAAAGATCAAATGAAAAACCTTCCAAAGCATTTTCCCTTTATTGTATGTAGTTACCTTTTTCTTTTCATGTCTGTTTAGCCATCAAAAGCATACTTCTATACACTGGTATATTGTAGTGTACATTAATTTTTTAAGTGGAATAAAATTGATGTTTATTTTTGTATTTTTTTCTAGCTCTGAAGCACTCCCCATCAAAACGCAAGGGACCATCTGTAAGGCACAGACCAGTATCAGCAGAAACTGACCAATCTAAGCCTGAGGGTGGGATGATATCCAAGTCCATTACACCTGGGGCTAGCAAAGGTAAATAATGTACAATCAAACCTCAAGGGAAGTGGCTAAATTGAATTTTTCATACAGATGACCTCTTAATCCTGGCTATTTTGTACAAGTCACAGTCTGTTATTGTGTTATATTCATTATTTAATTAAAGAACTTTATTATGAATGTATCAATAAACTTGGCATGAAAACATAGCTTATGATTTGAATTTTTACATTATTTAACTTCTTCTTTAACCCTTTCGAGCAGAAAGGACATGTCATCTTGTTTGTTGACTCACATTAAAAATTTTATTGAACTACTATTTCATGAATTTATGTCAATAAGTTTGGTAT
>NW_013666116.1:133054-144928 GCF_000517525.1 Limulus polyphemus | reverse complement strand
AAACTGTAGATTATAATTCAAATTTTAGAACTATACATTACTCAATTTGTTAACTTAAAAGTAAATATTAAAAAACACAGATAAACATTGATTTTTATGTGTCACGTAGTATGTTGAATGCAACACTGGTTCAAATTAGATGTTTGTGAAGTCAAAATACTAAGTCCATAATTGCTCACGTAATAAATCAAATACAGTGGCACATCACTCACCTCTTTCCATTTTTGGAAATGCTCCATTATATACACTTCTATATATGACATGAATAACCAATCAGAAGCTCAGAATGTCCCCCTAGTGGATTTCTCAGCCATTCTAATGTTCCTTTTGCCATTTCTTTCTTTTAAACCAAGATTTCAATGAGGTAGGTTGTTTCTTTATTCTGCTCGAAATTTCATATTTTTTTTGACCCAAATAAAACTTAGTTACTAAGCTTGATAAATGGTAGTAGAATTCTATGGTATTGATGAATTAATTTATGATTTTTTAGTTATTCAAATGTATATATATAAAACCTAAAAAAAAAAAATTTTGTTTCATATCCTCCACGTGCAAAATTTTTAAAGGCTTAGCAACCTATGTCAAGCTGCAACCAAGTAAAAAGGTCGTAACTAGAAGAGATAATTGTTTGCTTTACTTCTTTATTTTCTGTTCTATGTTCTAGGAAAAATAATTTTAAGAACTTATTTAAAAACAGCAAAAACCTATATACATATATAATGTATAATAATTGAAATATTACTGTATTTTACAAAATACTAGTTGACTAAAACACAGCCAAGACAAGTTACTTTGTACAGACCAAAGGTCACCTTTGTTATTTGATACGGTAACATGAGTACACGAAAACCATTTCATTGTAACTTCTGTATTGTTAGCCAGGCATGGGTGAAAGGTCAATATAATAAAAATAATAAATATATATAAATGTATAATGTTATGAGATTTAAGCTATTTCATCAAAACATTTATGTTTTTGTGTTCATTCTAGACTGAAAGAGGCATAATTTATTTCCTAATTTTTTATGGTGGTTGCGAGGTCAAATCTACCGAACCTGTACAGAGATTAATTATTAGAAATAACAGATAAAATATAAACATTTTTTCTTAAGAAATGTTTGATAACTATCAGGACATTATAAAGATTTCGCATGTGAAATTTCAATATTTTCTGATGCATAAAAGTATTTTTAATCTTAAGATGAAAATTACTTTACATGATAGATAGGCAAGATGCGAAAAGAAAAAAAGGCACAAGAAAAACATTGCTTTACAAACCTTAAGACTTAATAAAAAATTAGATATTTTGCGTATGAAAGCATTGTAATGTTTACTGATAATCTGCTAAACTTCGTTAAAATTCACTTATTAATTTAAAAGTTATAACATAAACTTTAACAAGCACAAAATGGTTACGAGGTTGAAAGAGTTAAAAAAAATCCAAAACACTCTCAGTCTTCATTTTTTGTTTGTCACATGATTCATCTTCACTTCAGAATTTTATAACTTCAATGATAAGCTTGTACCGTTTCCAACCAATTAGAAACACAAACTATACATAATTACAATGAAGGATCTAAAATTTGAACCTTCTACTTTCTTGATTTGTTGAAATATCAATAAATTTATCAACCCACTTTTAAGATTGTTTGGTTTTACACAGAAAATGGACCTGTTTCTAACCAATAGAAAGAGCAGATTCTCCTTTATGTAAATCTTACGAGCTTAGATTTCCCACTATAAACCATTATTCAGCAAAATTGTGTGATTAATGGTGATTATATTTTACTGCTCTGATTGCTTAAGAAATTTTGACCTGTTTATAGCTTATGTAGAAAGCCAGATAAATTATAACAGTTTTGGGACATTATTATTGTGACTGATATATTTTTGTTTTCTAACATACATGTTTGAAAGCTACATGAATTCTTTTTTGACATCCAAATTTATAAGACTCAAGGTTCAGGAAGAATCTTCAATTTTTACCTGAGTACAAACTAGCTAGTCTTATGTATTTAGTACTACAAATCATTGTTTTTAACAAAAGTAAATGTAAAAATTATAAAATTATCAGCTTAGCCTAACAAAACTTCAGTAAAATAAAATGTCTGAAATTTCACAAGTTAGAGCACACACATGTAACATGACACCTCACAATCACTCACTGTTTACATTTGCTCTAAGAGAAACAGCTAATGAGCTTTTGCTGTGATTTATTGCTTTCCATGTGAGGATTACTGTTTCAGTAAGTATAAAAAGTTCAGCAATAAAACCATAAAAATGAAAGGAAAGATGTGTGAAAAGGTTAGCAGTTGAAACTGTTAAGATAATTAATTTGAAATTTTCTGATCATTACTGCAGTCTATGCAGTAGAAAAAATGGTACTGTTAATTCTGTTTCTTATATTTAAACTTTTCATTTTGTTGTAAATCAGTTATTTTCTTCAGTTAGTATTAGGGTTGAGGCAATGAAAGTTAATATATATATAGTTTTACCAAAAAAAATTTTAATATTCATTTAGGTTAGGAAAACAAAATGTGAAAACTGTGAGGTGAAAATAAGTATTTTTATTTATATCACAGAAATCACATTTCACTCGTATTGACTCAGTAAAGGCTTTGGAAATTCATAGACAAATATTTAATAAAAATAATTCATTAAAAAATGTGATTTGTTTTGTATAATAGACATATAATGTTTATTAAAAGCTTGCAAAAGTTTGTGAAGATACATTTAGCAAGTGCAGAACTGTAGTAAACATTAGTATATATAACTTCACAAATACAAGGTGGGTCAATTTAATAGAGGTAGCAGTTTAGATGTGTACATATTTAAAGTGATGGAGCTTTAAACCCCACATAAATATTGATCACACATTTGAAATTGAAAATGTTTGATGTTTAAAACCTTTCCAGACTGGAGAGTACCTTTTAGGTGTTGAGTGTGCACCTGCATATTATATTTTAATATTTAAGTAAAATAATAATTCCAACTCTGTTTCAATAATCTTTAACTCAGATATATATTATAATTTAGATTTTTTTTTCTTCTAACATTTACTTAGTATCATTTGCAAATAATTACTAAACACTACTACAATTATCAAAATAAAATATAAAAATGTCAATCAAGTTGAAACTGATTGTATTTATATAATGAAACTTTCTGATGAACAAGAAAAACAATTGTATAAGTTTTTTAAAGCCTAAGCTAATTTCTGTTTAGTTAGTTGTTACTGATTTTCATGCAATGTAGTTGAAAACAAAAATTCCAATCCCCCAGTTGGACAGTGGTAAGTTTATGGACTTACAATGCTAAAATCTGTGGTTCAATTCCCCATAGCTGAAACAATATGGCTTTGCTCTAAAAAATAAAGTTAAACTGTCAATGTCCCTACAGTTTTTTTAAAAACAGGTTCACCTCCAACATGAATGAGTTTTGTTTTTGTCATGAAGCTCTTCATTTACTTTCTTATTGTTCAGCATGTTCAAAAATGGTTGAAAAAAATAAATGAAAAAATTTGCTGGGCAAAAGTTGGGTGATATTTTCAATTTTTTTTTAAAACGTACTTAATTTGCTTAATTTTTATACAATTTACTGTTTCTTCAGTTTCTCTTGTGATTTCTTTTATGCTAAATGTACTTAGAACTTAAACTTTATGTGTCATTTCCAGTGCTGCCTGTTTTCTGTGTCTCAAAGGGTATTCAACAGAAACACCTGTACTTCAATTTAATGCAAGTGGTGATGAAAGTGTTGCCCTCTTATTTTTGAAAAGACTTTTTAATAATTTCCCAGTATGAATATTCATAGTTTTAGTTGTGTCTTCCCTCCAAAGTTGTAGTGAGGAATTGTGGGTCCTGGAACAAGTCCTTTTAGAAGGGCTATCATCTTAATCCAGCAAGCATATGCTTTGATAGGATTTGCTTTGTAAACACCTTCCTAATTATTATTTTCTCCCATTTTACCACTTACCCCATGAAGAAGACATATTCAGCTTTGTTCAAATACAGCAAACTTACTTGAATATTTTATTTCATAATTATCTAGGTATACACATCCATCACATGTTCTTTTATGTAATTTGTTCCCTATAGTAATTAATAGGCTATGTAAAAGAAGCAAAAACAGTAGCCTAAATGCCTGCTATTGTAATCAACACTTTGTTATTTGAACAACACAGTACACAATCCTCTGTCACTGAAAACGTTTTGCGTTGTCTGTTATTAACCCTCATTTTATCACTGTTTTAGATACACTTTATTTGTTTGGCAACTACATGACTATTTATTTGTAACTTCTATATCCATGTTGTTATTAGGCCTACTGAAGTATTCTGCTTATGAAAGAATGTTGTTTTTGTCTTGATTTGCTGGAGTTATTTGCTTGCTTTTCAATTTTGATTCATCTTTTTTCCTCTCCTATTTTTCAATTATTTATTTTTGGAGCCAGATTATGATGAAACATGTGTGGAAAAACATTAACCTACAGTAAACATTGACTTTTTTGTGCAATGTGGGCATGGACAATGATGCATACCTGATGATAGCACGTGAAAACTGTAGCTTACACATAAGCAAACTATCCCTTAGCCAGAAGAAAAGTAAAAGTAAAGTTTACAGCATGATTTGAATGCATACAATATAATGCTGTAGAGTTAGAAAATATTCCCAGGACACAAATGGGCAAGTGTTTTCTCAGTATTAGTAAAAAAAAAATCTCCATTGGTGCCTCTTCTCCTCCCCCCCCCCCCAATTAATTATAACTTATTGTATTTAATATTTTGCTTGTTGAGGTTGTAGTTCTGCTTTCATATAGTGAAATAGTTTGATACAGAGTTATGGATTTAACTGAGTGAAATATTGGCACTCAAATTCTAGATATGATGGATTCAAAAAGTGATAATTAATGGTACGATTTTCATAATGTGTGTGCCTTAAAGCTTCTATTATTTGAAATTTGCATCCATTTGTTTATTGAATTAAACAAGGATGATTTAATGACTATAGATACATGTTGCAGTGAAAAACAAATTCAAGCATAAGTTGCATTTGTTTTTCACTTTGCTAGTATAGCTATTAATTGTGGGCATTGGGTAACTGGGCCATTTTTCAGTTTAACCCTTCCATTATGGGCTGGGTGGAATCCACTCAGCACATAACCATGAAAGTATCCATGAGAGTAATTATACTATGATTTTTCATAATGTATGCACATCTTTACAAAATTTTGCAGGTTATTGTTGATCAGTACAAGGTTTTTTGAACACAAAATATCAGGTTTTTAATTTAAGTATTAAGATTTTCTAATTAAAGGTTTTCTCGTAAACCTTTTTTTTTAAGAATGTTGATTATCCAACATGCAAAGCAATCTTGATTTTAAGATTGAAAATACTTTAATGCATTAGAACATTTTCAAATTTCACATGCAAAATCTTTATAATTTCCAGATAATTATCAAATTTTTGGTATAAAAACTTATTTTATTTGTAATTCGCACTAGTGTATTTATAAACCGGTTGGTTCGATATGACCAGTTTCGTAACCTCAATAAAAAATTAGGAAAAAAAATGTAAATTATGCTTTTTTCGTTCCAGAATAACTACAAATTATAACACGAAAACACAAATTTTTAGTCTATATAGCTTAAATCTCATAACATTTTATATTTATTATATTGACCTTCCAGCCATGCATGGCTAACAATATAGAAGTTACAATGATGCAGTGCATGTGCACTCATGTTACTGTATCCAATAATATATAACTGACCTTTTGTCTTTACAAAGTGACCTATCTTGGCTGTTTTAGTGGACTAGTATTTTGTAAAATACAGTCACATTTCACCTATTATACATTATATATGTTTATACATTATTTCTATTTACAAATAAGCTATTAAACTTATTTTCTTAAAACATAGAACAGTAAATAAAGTAAAGCAAACAATTTTCTCTTCTAGATATGACATTTGTAATAATTTGCTGCTTCTTGTAGGTTGCTAAGTCTTATGAAATTTCCCATGTGGACGATGTAAAAAGAAATTTTTTTCAGGTTATATATATATACACATTTTAACTAACCAAAAAATCATAAGATACTATATCGATACTATAGAATTCCACTATAATTTATCAAGCTTAGTAACTAACCTGTATCTGGGTCTAAAAAAATATGAAATTTTGAGTTCACTAAAGACTTACCTCATCGTTTGAAATCTTGTGTGAAAAGAATGAAATTAGCACAATAATATGTCAAAATGGCTGAGAAAAACCACTAGAGGGACATTGAGCTCTTGGTTGGTTACTCATGTCATATATAGAAATAATAGAAGTAAGTGTACATAAGGAACCATTTCCAAAAAATAGAAAGAGGTTGGGGGGGGGGGGAGGCACTGTGTTTGATTCAGTACAGGAGCAGTTGAGTACAGTACAGTTTAGTTTGGTTAAAGCTTAAAAGAGCTGTCCATGTCAATGTAACATTTTTGTAACCAACAAAGAAGTAATATGCAGTAATTGTGTGTTCCATGTAAGACAAAATAATTTTTATGTTTTTAAATTCTTTTCTATTGAATGTGTAATCTCACCCATTGCTCCTGTCAGTTATAATGCAGATAATTAAGTATTCTATGCTTTGATACCCTGTCCGGTTTCAATCTTTGCATATTCAGTGCACACACAAGATCTTACTCTCAAACTAATATTTTGTGTACTCTTTGCTTATTTTGTTTTTCTTCTAGGTGTTAGTGAATTACCAAGTGCTTCCTCCACTGTAACTTTCAGTGATATGCCAGTTGTTTCAACCCATGAACCAAGTTCCAAGTCATTTCCTGAAACCACAGTAACCAAGACAACAGTTGTGCCATACCAAGAACTGTCAAAATTGAGGGCGAATACAGATCCTGTACCTAATGCAAGAATGGCTGCACTCCGAGTAGGATCAAGCATTTCCAAGACTGCCTCTTCCTCTCTTGACAGAAGTGATGTCGTTAGGTATTAATTTAAAGTATCTGTGTTACATAACACTTTCTGTTAATTTTTTTATTATTTTAATTTATTGAACTAGTAATTGAAAATCTTTAATATTAAATTATATTAAATGAACAAAAAGTCAGTTTAGTTTTAAATAAGTTAATGTTTAGCATAAAAATAGTAAAAGCAGTTCAAAAGAATATATTTAGAAATTGGAAAGGAACAGTATTTACATGAAATCTTATAATTTCCTGAGTTGACTTGTTAGTTTAAGCATGACACTAAACTTTAACATGAGTCTTGGTTTTTGACATTATCAAGTTCAGACAAATCAAGTAAACTTTCAAATCTTTAATATGTCTTGTTATAAGGATGTAAGTAAGAACAGATGATTTTGAATGCTCCTAAAAAAAAATTTAAACTACAATCTGTGATTAACCCCTTCCATCTTGATGGTATTATATTGGCCATTTCTACTTTCATATTCATAAACATTAACTCATAAAAGGCAAAATGTGGGTTAGCAGTTTGGATTTTTTCATTATTTTATCCAAAACAAATTTTTATTTGTAGGCGATTAGGAGGGAGACAACTTCAAAAAGATTCTGGTAATGGTGTTATACACACATCTATAGGGATGTGTTATACACAAAACTATGTTGACATGAAGATATGTTTTTTTAATGTCAAGTCTGTATGCTAGTAGTTGATGTCTATGATTCTCAAGATTAATATCTTTATTTACTGCGATTTCTTGGTAAATCATATAATATTTAAATAATGAGAAAAAAAAAGAAAAAATTAAATTGCAGCTTATTTGGAAAAAGAAATATTTTCTCTAAAAATTATCTCAATATGATGATGTGAGATGTGTATTTGTAATGCTTCAGACAGTGGATAGTAGATTGCCTTTACTATAGATGGTCCTATTAATTCATGTTCCTTCAGACTGTTGTAATTGTAGAATTTTTCCTTATCAGTACTCTCCCTTATAACATATGTCGGTGTTATGATCATGATTTAAATACAGCTTAGATGGCAAATAAAATGGAAATTATAAAAGGATAATTTAAAACTTGGTTCTTTACAGTTGTCTTAGGCTGAAATTAAAAGAGACCAGTTGTTTTATTTTTTACTTTCTTTAAGATACATTCAAGGTGTTGTTAATGTTTTTTTTATACTGTAATATGCCCAAATGATCTGAATGTATTGCTTTATTCAGCATATCACAAGTGACAATCCACACAGAATCTTTTGGTAGTGTCATGTCAGAAACAAGCAGTTCCAGTACTTCAGGGCTTGGGTCAACAATTAAAACTGTGACATGGACTCCACCCCACAGTGTTGAAGGTTCAACCCCTACTCATACAGAAGGCACTCCATCCTTCACAGAGTCCAGTTCTAGTGGAGATATAGGTATTGTTTAGCTCTGAATCAGCTGAATGAATGTAATTGTATTTAAACAAGTTATCTTTTTTCTTAACAAATTTTCTCTATTCAGTAATCCTTCATTGCCTTGTGCATTCACCGATGATGACATACAAGCATTCATTGCATAATTTATATGCCATAGTAAATTAATCTATAAAACTCAGGTGCTGTAAGATTGTTTTATAAGTGAAAATAGAAGTGAATTACTAAAACAATTGATTGAAGACTAATATTTTCGTAATAAAAGTACAGTAAAATCTTGTTAAACCCAACACATTTGTAATAAGTAGTTCTTCCCAATTATCAAGGCATTGGAATAGTCAAATCAATCACTTTGATTACAGTGGACTCTATTAACAAATGTTTTATTAATTGATAAATGTAAGGGTGGGTATGCAACTAGTAAGCAAAAAACAATTGTATGTACAATAAACTTATCAGTTTATTATTTTATATGTTATCAGTAATTGTACAAATATGAACTGTCAACAAATTCTGGGCAAAAAAACTCTCATAACAGATGGTCTTTTGCATACTACAGTATGTCTGTAAATATATAAATTTGTATTGTTTGTTAAGGTAAATATTACTGAAGAAAAAGGTGATATTTTTTTTAATTTGCTTGGTATTGTAGTGACATGTTGCAGCAACATTTTTCTTGTGGTGATTAACAGGTAAAACTGCTAATGAATTTAACTGGTATTTAGCAGCAAGTCATTACTTTGTTTTGAGTTTTCTGTATAGTTATGGCTACTAAATTACTCTTGTGATTATTAAATTAATGCACAAAATTTTAATGTATGTTTACTTTTATTGTTATTATGTAGTTTCTCTGCACATGCTTGTTAATGTTTATAGTTTAGATGTTTTATAAAATAAGTGTTTAGTTAGCTGCTGAACAGGAGGTTCATTCTTTGATAGGAAGAATAGATCAGATGTAGGCAGTTCAAAAGGACATTGTTTAATAGTATGTAATTCTAGTCAAAAATAACAAATGTGCATCATATAACTGAAATAAAGAACACTGTAAAGTGACAAAGACCTGAAGTAAGTAAAACTTTAAAAAAGTATATATTTGTTTTGTGCTTTCATTGTTCAAGTAAAATGCATTATGTAGTCTTGTATACCAACTATCAAGTTTTATTAGTTGTGTTTCAAGTTCTTGAGCATCAGTTTTTTTGAGTAAAATAATATTGTCAAGGAATTTTTCCTAAGTACACCTATTTGTATAATTCTGTGTATATTTACAAGCAGAGGTTTTGCTATACTTTTTAAGAGTACGTGTATTGAACAGTATGTATCTTACTTTAGTGCTTTGTTTGACTCGTATGTTATTTGTTGTTATAGTATTTAGTGTTTTTATGTATTATCTTTAAGTTTCTGTTTGTTCAGCAGCTTGTCCAACAACTCCAGTAAGGAGCTTCCCATACTTACAGAAAGATTTTCATCTATCATTGGGAGAAACTCAATTTATTCAAGAAACTGAAATGGTAAGTGGGTTGATTATTGTATATATATTTTCTGGCTTAAACTTTTTATTTATTATTAAGTATGAAAGCCTGCATAGTATTTTATGATTACATATACATATTCTTTAAATGTTTGCAGTCTGCATATTCATGAATTGGTCTCTTTCATAACCTTGAAATTCATATAGAAATAACTAAAAATAAATTGGATTAGTTTAGTTAAAGAGATGTATAAGAATATAATATTGAAATATAGCAATCAGTGTAACCTGATTTAGATTGTATATGGAATGATGTTTCTTGATAAACAACAAAAACAAATGAAATATAAGAGTTATTCCTATAAACCTGCAATATAATTATCATAGCTTATGCAAATTATGTAACATTATCATGGATCTTAACTAATTACAAAATTATGAGATATGGTAAATAATTCATACTAACATTGTAGAATATGAAAGAAGTCTATAATCTAATCTTACCAAACACTGTATCACTGGAATGTTGTTTTAGAGTAGTGACATTTAAAGTTATTTTAATTCTCATGAGTGCAAGTTAGCAACAGAGATAGATATAATAGCGTATTATCTAACCTGCTATAAGAAAGGCAACTTCAAAAGTTGTGGGATGTAAGGACTGATATTACCAAACCTTATAAATTGTGCTTACAATTTGTGAAGCTGTCATCAAGTAATATTAAATAAAATGTCACTCATAAAAAATGTGTAATTAATTAAATACAGACTTGCTATACAGTGCTGAAATAGTTTTTAATTTTATGAATTCAGTAACATGGTGTACTAAACATACTTTAAGGCAGCAGTATTTAACAAGCATAATTTTATACTTTTATATGGCATTATTTTTTTAGGATTTGGATGATATTTTCAATGAACTGAATAAAGCCTTTGTATAAATTCAGTTTTTTACACTTTCATTCCGAAGCTTAGAATATAATTTTGTTTTTATTGTTACAATGAAAGAAATAATATTAAAAATCTGATAATAGAATTGTAGTTGTAAGAGATGTAGTGATGGAGGGTTTAAGGGTGAAAGTTTAATAATCTGTTAGTAGACTACATGCTTATATCATTGTTTTTATTCTAAAGATTGCAAACAAACTGTTATGAATGTTTGGTTACTACTTCGAAGGGGGTTTTAACATACAAATTATCTCAGCATTCTGTGCATATATAACTACTACTGTTGCTAAAATATAGAATTACTTAAAAAGTATGCATTTATTTATGATTGTAGTTTTTTTACTAGCATTTTAGCTTTAATTAAAGGTAAATATATAAGTTGGAAAGAGAACTGACTTCTATCACTGAAGTTTCTAGGAATGTTATCGTAAAACATAAAACAGAATATACAAATGTTTAAAGCAATAAAAAAAATCATAAACAGTGAGCTAATAACTGCCTCTTTCAATACCACCTAATCATTCTCTGTGTGAGGTTACTACCTAAAAAAACCTGAACAATAACTGCTTATCATGAAGTTTGTCATGAATATTTATGAGAAATATGTGAAAACATTATTATAATTAATAATACAAGTTTTTGTATTTTGGATCTTTTATCACATAATTTATATCATGAACGTACTTAAATTTAAAATTATTACATACAAAAAATGTTAAATTTTGTCTACCTAGTGGGGACAATTACTATACCTCCATAAGTCTCCTTGATTTTTATTCTGACTTTTCTTTATAATGCTGTTGAAGGACTTAAAGCATCAAAGGCTACAATTACTGTTTAACTTTTTTACTATGGAACCTTTTTCTGTGACTGTCACAAGGTTTTAGTGAGTTACATTCAAAATTTGATCAAACTACTTTCTTATCATAGTATATAAGTTTTAAGTTGATAATATTACATGGCAATATTAATAAAAATTCCTGAATTTTCCCTAATACGAGAATTGTAACATTTTCTCTCTAGGCACTACCTCTTCTCTAATTTACTTACTACCCCTTCAAGAAGTATGAAATTTAATGTA
>NW_013666116.1:123279-132119 GCF_000517525.1 Limulus polyphemus | reverse complement strand
AAACTACTTTCTTATTATATTATTTAAGTTTTAAGTTGATAATATTACATGGCAATATTAATAAAAAATCCTGAATTTCCCCTAATGCGAGAATTGTAACATTTTCTATCTAAGCACTACCCCTTCAAGAAGTATGAAATTTAATGTAAATAACTCATTATAATGTTGTCATTGTTCATGCAAAGCATAATTTTTATAGCCTTCAATGTTATTTAGTTACAGAGACATAAAATTTAAAATCAGAACCCACATGTCACATCCTCTTTTTCACAAATTGCCAGTAGTTCTCTCTGACACTCAATACTATATTACTTATAACTAATAGAAAGCCAAGGTTTTCATTTATCAAATGACATATTATATTATTTTCTGTGCAAAGAATTGTCTATTTCATTTCCAGTTCAAACTTTATTCCCACAGAAAACACATTGAAGAGCTAAGCTGAATTTTTAACAGCTCTTGTCTTATAGTTAGAAAGTCAGAAAAATTGTGATAGTAATGGGACATTGTCTGCATTTTACATGTGATTATTCTGTGTTCTTTGATGCATCATTTAATTAAATAAAAAATTAATTAATACAATAGTACCTTAGTGAGAGAGTTAATTTATACACAAAACAGTACTGTTTAGCTGTGTGATTCCTTGAAAAAAAAAGGGTCACGCTAAAACACAAGGATTAACCAAAAGACATACTCTAAATTTGTAATACTTATCATTTATAGAGATGGTTTGAATTTTCCATCTAGCACCAGAACTGTCAAAACCTCTGAAAACAAATTATGCCATTCACATGTACTTGTTTAAGATCAAATTTTGTTTCCTTAGAGAAAAGTATTTCCAGTCACTATATTGTATTCAAGTTTTTGGTACGCTATTGCTTGTGTTTATTATGAATTTAGTTTAACCTTTTTTTAATGTTTTGTTTACTTTTATTGCCAATTTGAAACTTTTAATGTATGGTATGGTGCCATTTTGCCAACAGATTGATCTGAAGAAAGCATTTATCTAATTTCTTAAATATTAAATAAAATTAAGTTTGTTTCTAAGACTAACAATAGAAAATATTTTTTACACTTAAATAATGATTGTTCTGGTTTTATTATTATATGAAAAAAATAACTTTTATTGTATATAGTTCATTAGTCTTCAGAGAGAGAGAGTTGTTTTTGTAAATTGACAGGTGGAAGAACATATGATTTTTGTATGCTAGTTGAAGGAATACTGATGTTGAATCTGTTATCCATTTTTTGTTAACTAAATTTAACATGATCAGCTATCATAAAGTATCAATTAAACCTTTTTAAATATAAGTAAGTGCAAAAAGAGGTATTAAGTATTTTTTGTGAAGTGTTTTGTATATAATTTGTTTTGCCAAATTTACTTAGTGTTAATTTTGTTGGAAGATTTTAATGTTTATACGTAAGCAAATGGTAATCTGTGACTTGAATGTTGGAAAAATAATTTAAAGCATTATTATTTCCATACAGTAATTTTCTTTTTCCTTCTTCTTTGCATGGTTTCCTTGTACCTAGTGGTTTTCCCCATTTTATCTCTCTCTCTTTCAGTGACATCCCATCATGTTTGTGTATGTCTCGATGAACAGCAATGTGCTTGTCTGCTGGCAGAAACAACAAGTTGTTCGTGGTTTTCTCAGATGGATAATTCAGTGAAATACAAATGTAGCTTCTTGTCTGCTTCCTGTCTGTACTGTGTTTAATGTCTGGTTGTTCACTTCAGATCTTACTGTTAGCTTTCATTCCTTATTAACTCTTTGGTGTTTCTACTCAGTCAGTTTCTACACAGATTAGTTGGTACAAATGTAAATGTCTGAATATAATTTGTCTGTTTTTTATTATTCCTACCATACTACTGAGCTAGTTTTTGCAATAATAGAAGAAGTGGTGGTTATGAATATCTTCATTTTGCTACTGCCTAAACACTGAACTGGAGTTGATACCCCAGTGTTGTTTCTTCAAATATTGTTACTCTGTACTTAAAACTAGAGGAGGTTTAGCTAAGTGTCAGAAAATACTGTTATAATGTTCAGAGTATGTCACAAGATACTGCAATATGTGTACTTTCTATAAGTGTATTCACCATGAAACACTAAAGATATTCATCAGGTAGTAGTAATTATAGGTATCAGGCAGGTAGTATGTGTATCTGTATTACTGTGCTACTGCACTACTAAGTGCCTGTTAAATGATATATACAATTATGATACTAGATACAGTATAGCAAAAAAGCATGTGTGCTCTCATATTTTGTTGTTGCACAAGCTAAATTTTTGTCTCTTACTCTTTTTTTTTATTAAAGATGATTAATACTATATATATCTTAATCTTCCTATTATGTTGAGAATTAGGTACATCTTTATGTTGCAGATCATCATAGCCCATTGTTATTTCAAACATATTTATTTTATATCAAATATACAATGTAATGTAAGCTCTCACTCTAATTAATCCAAAGATATATTTAGTTGCATCAAAATGTTATGGAAAATAGTCGTGTCAAATAGACCCAAAACATAAACAGGAAGGTAGGAGGATATTCAGCTCCAAATTTTCATTGATTGGCCAAAAGATGCAGAAATTATAGTAACTAGCTGGTAATAACTGGTCATGAAATATGGTGCTGTCAATATGCTATTTACTTCTGTTTTTTGTTATTAAGTGTTCTAGTTTGACTTTTAGTTGTTATGAAAAGAAAATGTGGACTCAAACTATTGATACAAGGTTTCAATTAATTGATTAGAGAAGAAAACACTTTTCTGAGTGTAGAAGCATGCATTATTTGAAGAAGAATTAAGAATATGAGTATTTAATTACTACTTACAGGTTATTAACTATGACAACCAATAAACTGCTACTGAATAAATGGTAGTAATTATTAAGTAAATGTATTTTAACTGTTTTTGAAACAAGTTAGAAATTTGCTTAGAAGGCCTTTACAGTTTCAGAAACTGACTTCCACTTTTCATTTTAGTTATGTTGATTTAAAAGAAGGTAAAGTAATATTTTTAATGGTCTATATAATTTATCAATGTTTTATTTGAAGATTGAGAGATCCACGATGTACTGGAAAGGGTTTGAAATCCAAAATCATGGTCATTAACATTCAGCAGAAATGCATAAAAACAGAAGTAAATATTCTCATAGCATTACAGAGCTAATGAATAACATTTTGTGTGTATGCATGCACACTGAAATGTATTTTTAATGGCCCTCAGTAAGGGAATATATTGTTTTGACAAACTAAAACAAAAAGAACTTGAAAGTATTTTGTAATTCAGGTGAACGTATGATAAAGGAGAATCAAAAATCATAGTTAGCATTGTGATTAGCAATAAATCGTAATGTTAACTTGGAGCTCCTATGCTGCCTGATCGTTATGTGAACAATAAAAAATCATAATGTTAACTGGAGTTCCTATGCTGACTGAGCATTAGCAATAAATCATAATGTTAACTTGGAGCTCCTGGGATGCCTGATTATTACATTAGCAATAAATCACAAAATAATGATTAGACGACATAGGAGCTCCAAGTTAACATTATAGTTGATCAGGCACCATAAAAACTCAATATGCTTTATTGCTAATGTAATGATCAGAAAGCATAGAAACTCAAGTTGATGTTATAATTATGATTTATTGCTAACTCGATGATCAGACAGCATAGGAGCTTACTGTATTTTGTCAACCATATAGTAATACTATAGATGCCATTGTACCGTGCATTACAAGCTATAAAGTGTATTGTATGTGTTAATTTATTGTTTTACTCATGTGTTTGAAGTTTAATTTGTATAATGAACATAATATATTTACATAAGCTACTGAGTACTGATCCATCATGATAGTTCTTTTAAGTTTCTGCTAGATATTCTTGGTGTTATTTTTAAATTCAGAAGAACATGGTCTGCTACTTGGTAACAAGATTCTATATTCTGTCAAATATCCCTGACTTGTATCTGTTTTGTATATCCTTATACCATGTGTCAAGTGATCATGTTATTTTAAATTTATTTTATTATTATATTAATGGTTTTTTGTCAGATGTTACTGTCGTGTATAGGAGTGTACAAATGACTAATATAATACCTCTCAAAAATTGTTGTACCAGTATCTATCACATTCTGTAGTTCCACTTACCACTCAAAAATTGTTGTACCAGTATCTATCACATTCTGTAGTTCCACTTACCTCTCAAAAATTGTTGTACCAGTATCTATCACATTCTGTAGTTCCACTTACCTCTCAAAAATTGTTGTTCCAGTATCTATCACATTCTGTAGTTCCACTTTTCAAAAATTGTTGTACCAGTATCTATCACATTTTGTAGTTCCACTTACCTTTCAAAAATTGTTGTACCAGTATCTATCACATTCTGTAGTTCCACTTACCTTTCAAAAATTGTTGTACCAGTATCTATCACATTTTGTAGTTCCACTTACCTTTCAAAAATTGTTGGACTAGTATCTATCACATTCTGTAGTTCCACTTACCTTTCAAAAATTTTTGGACCAGTATCTATCACATTTTGTAGTTCCACTTACCTTTCAAAAATTGTTGTACCAGTATCTATCACATTCTGTACTTCCACTTCTGTGCTGCTTGTTATTTGCTAGGCTTTAAAATATTAAATCAATATATATTAAGTGTTTTCACAGAGCATTGTTATTGTACCTGAAGTAGGATGTAAAATATATTGTGGTGCTTACCATGTATCACTATAATACTTACTGTTTACCTAGTTTATTGTGTTTCTTCATATTAGTGTAATTTATTAAGCATTTCTCAAACCTTGCACTTGTCATCTATCAAATATCACTATAATATTTAGTATTTTAAAGATGCTAATGCACTTATTATTTGTTATCAGTTGTGTGAAATATTGCATGGTAAGAATGTCCTTGAAGGTAGTCTGTTTATTATTTATATTAGATTGGATAGCCCAGTTTTACTAACGTATTTTGTTAATATGTAGTTATTTACAACAGTGTACTGGGTGCTATTGTTTCAAGCCTCAGCTTTTTAAAGTAAATGATCAAAGAATGAGAAGAAAAAAAGCAATTTTCTCACTAATTGAGAAGATGATATTTTAAATGATAGAAGTATTATTTATAGTTTTTAAAAATTGCCACTACTTACTCTATGATAGGATAGCATTTTATTTGTTTTGATGTTGAATATAGAAAAAGATGCCTCCCCCAAAGTATGGTTCTCAAATTGTGTTTATAAGTGGAAGTGAAAGATAAAAAGCAATTAAAAAAGGAAATAAGATCACTGTCTATAAATTGTATAAATTGGTTTTATGAAAAGAATGTGGTAAAATATACTGTATGACTTTATTTAGATGAAACTGACACAGTAAAAGTTTTAATGTGTGTGGAAAGGAACTGTTTGTGAAAGAAAAAGTTTTATGTTTTTTTATGAGTATACCTAAAAATTACTCTTAGCAAGAAGCAAGCTACTTCTGTTAATTCTTTTGTAGCATTTTCTTGAAACTATGTGATAAGTGTGTCTATTTCTAATGCTAGTTATTCAGCTGGTTTTCCAAGCAAGATATATTTACATATGGTGTTGTTCAAACTTTCTGATGTTGTAACTGTAGTAATTAACGCGTTATTGCAGTTATATAATTTAGCTAATGTGAAATTCAGCTTTTATAACAATGTTATAGAAAACTTATGAATTATTTAGTGTAAATTTAATTGAGAGCCGATTTGAGATTGATACCACCACCAATAAGATCAAAACACAAAACTGTTTAAAGTCCAGATTTATTGATGTGAAACAATATTTGTTTTAAAATCAATTTATTAGAATCTCTACCTGACAAAGATTATTTACTAATTGCATGTGGCAGAGATCCAAGCACTTGAAATAATTGTAGTTAACCAAAGCTGTAGTGATGTTTTATATCAGTATAAGCTTTTGAATAGTAGTTAGTTTATTCTGGTGGAACTTATATCAGTGTGTATTTATAATAGTATGATGTATATGTATATAGAAAGAATGTTATGTGGCATTGCATTTTTTTATTTTATCTCATTACTTAATATTTTAAAAGTCCTTTTTTGGCTTTGTTGTGCTGTATTTGTAAGTCATGTTGTATGAAAAGCTATCGTATGGGTAATTATAAATAAATGTGTATTTTTTTTCCTTGTTAGTATCTCATTCTCTTTCCTGATACTGTACTAAAACATGTAAAGAACCTCAAATGCTATGGCATTGCCTGTACTGCAAAAGATGTTGAAAATGACACAAGGTGGCATAATGAAACTAAAAATTTTTGATAAGAAGACAACTAAAAATGTAGTGATAAATATCTAAGAAGAAAATTCCAGAAAGCTCAAGATACATCAAATATTTAATTTCACCTACAAACCGAAAACATTAAGGTAGAACTGAGATGGAAAACATTAAGCAGTTGCACAATTAGAAGTTTTAAAGATCAACAATTTGTGAAAATTCCTGTGGCTGATGACTGATAACTTCTGTTGTGTGAGAAATGAAACAGTTTCATTGTTTTGAGTTTTTAAAGAATTTAAGAGAAACTGAATATAGAGAAATAACACTTGTCAATGCCATATGGTTGCCTTCATCATGGGACCTGTAAGTATAGATAGGTTACACTGCTAGTAGTGTTATGGTATTTTGTGTCATGTAATTTATCAAGGACTTAAATCCAGTAGAACAAAATTTATATGTTGAATTTTATTATTCATAGGTAATACTAGCACATGCAATAAAACCTGAAAATAATATCAGTTTCCAAATTTGTTACATAATACATTAGTAGCCTCATGTAGAATTTAAGTTCTACATTATAGTAGATCTGATAAGATTAAATTGTGTACAAGAATTGATATCAGGGTTATCATAAATAGTGTACAATTAAACTTATAGTGTGTGGATTTGGTTATGAATTTAACTATTTGTGAATTGATTTAATGAACAACTATGGTTTAAGTCTGCTGACTGAGTAAACTAACTTAGGCTAAGGCCTAACCATATTATATCCATGGTATATACTGTTTCAGTATAAAATTCTCAGCCTGTTCTTTGCTAGTTGAGGCCACTATGCATTTAAGATTTGATTTTAAATGGGTCTCTTGTATGTTTTTTCTTCTAATATGCTTTATAGTACACCAGACTGAGTTGTACAGTTGTATTATTTCTTCCAGAAAGGGTTTTTTTGTTTTTATAATAATAGGTCATGCAGGGCCTCGTTGGTGGAATGGTTCCTATTGTTAATGTTTCAGATCACTGTTTTCATTTGAATCAGAAGAAAGTTTAAATATTCTCAATTTTGTTAATTCAGATTTCTTTACCTTTATTTTCTATACCTGTACAGTATAAGATAAGCTGTTAGTGCAGATTTAAACTTATGGACTAACAGTCGATTTTATAAAATTAAAGGTTTAATATTTATTGGTGTTTTATTAATATTCAAAATAGGCTGTGATATTCTGTGTATATTCTTACTTAATTTGTTACTGTTGAGACTTTTGAAATATTTCATACATATATATGGATTTTCAAGAAGTGTGTAAAATGGTTTAAAAAGTTGTATTTGTAAATTCTTCAAAAAATGAACAGTTATATTTAATGTGCACATTATTCATCCAGCAGTTGGAGAAGTAAAATAATTTAAGATAAGAATAGGATATATCTAATAATTTTTTACATGTGGGAGTTTATACATTACTCCAAATACTTGAATTAACTACATCACATTGTTTTTATTATCCACCCAGTAAGTCATCCATGTATATATATATATATATATATATACATAATTATCTACGATGCAGGTGCACTTATTTAAAGTTTTTCTTCATGTGATGATAGACACTTTTAAAATCAAAATTACCAGAATTATGTTCTTGGAAAGCAACTCACACAATGATAGTTACTACAATATTCACACAAAAAGGTTTTCATAAAGTGTTTTAGCAAGTGTATAAACAAATAATTTAGTTACAGTGTAGCTGTTCAAATACAGGTACATGACCATGGGAAGTATACAGTTTGTGGACATTTAGAGGAAACAGATTATTAAGAATAACTACTACCACTTCCACAACTGGGATTAAATTTCATTAGAGTTAATCAGTGCAGCAGTTCAGATAGCAATGTTCTTTACATACTGAAAGTAATAGTTACTCCAGTATGTGAACCAGCTTAAGTTCTTGCATTTATCTGATGTATTTGCTAAATGTTGCAAGGTATTAATGTTGTATGCCATGGCTACAAAAAGTAAGACATTTTACCTGTTGTCTAGTGCTCGCTGAAAAGATAATTTACTAAGATGGAAATATTAGTGCTACAGTATTGGTAATGGATAAAATTTTGTAGTTAATAGCTACAGACCACAGTTCTAATTTAAGAGTTAACTACAGTTGGGATGATAACAGACTTCCAAAGAAAAGCATACTTTAACAGTTAACTATGGCTAGGATTATAATAGGCTTCAAAAGAAAATCTTACTTTAACAGTTAACTATGGCTAAGATGATAACAGGCTTCCAAAGAAAAGCTTAATTTAACAGTTAACTATGGTTAAAATGATAAAGTCTTCCAAATAAAAACTTCCTTAAAGTAAAACTTAGTTAAGGGTGCCCACATCTCTAAATGAAATCTATGGAACAACAGATAAATACTTAGTTTTTATATTATTAAACTTACTTGCTTACAAAATATTAGGTCATCAAGAAATTAATGTTGCTTATTTTGGATGGAAAAACCAGAACAACTTGTATATCAAAACAAAACATTTATTAAATGAAATAGTCTACATTGTTATCAATGATGCTTTTCCATCTTACAAT
>NW_013666116.1:97774-122289 GCF_000517525.1 Limulus polyphemus | reverse complement strand
CACCTGAACGAAATTTGCTGAACCATCGTTGACACTTACGGACATGTTCAAAACATTTCCATAAACTTCTTAGATATTCTTTGTGGCTACAGAGGCGTTGTTTCCCTTCTTGTATTCAAACAGCATTACATGCTGAATGTGTGTCCCATTGTGTGCCATCACTATAAGGGATTAGAGTATACTAAACTTTACACATTATACAGGCTACACTAACATGACGTTTAGGTGGTTCGTGTAACTATTATACATGATGTACATTTTAGGGGGGGGGTAATGAAAGTGTTCCAAAACGCAACATTAATTTCTCAATGACCTAATAATTCAAGTAGAACAAGCCTTGTCTTGCATTTTTTAAAACATTTACTTAATTCTAATACTAAATAATTTTCATCCAGCTTTTATAGCAGGCAAAGGCAAGGCTAAAACATAGTTATTGAAATTAGCTTGTAATTTTGTCAAAGCATAATCTAAGAAACAATTTTTCTGCAGATCAGATTGAATTGACTATATAATGCTTTGCACATGGAACAAAGAGTACTGGTCAGCCAGAAGATGCATTACAGATTAAATCCACTTTCTAAGGTCCATATCAAATTTGATGACTCAGGAGATTTTGAAAAAACTACTGGAGTTAGTTATTTTTTTGAAATTCATGAAGATGTCCCTGATCTGAAATTAAATGTACTGTGATGCTTAAGGAACTCTTCTATCTTCTTTGATTAATGTGAGATCTGAAAATTTTTATTATAGCTAAGGATTATGTAATGTGTATTTCTTGTTTTTTTACAAAATTTAACTTGTGTAAACTTCTTGAACCAAAGAACAGTCTCTTTTCATCCTTACTTTATACGTTTAGGTGAAAACTTTTCACTAGAAAAATATCGGTTAATGTTTTTGTTTGAAAATTTAAATTTTATTTATTTTGTTAAAAGCTAGTTCTGTTTGTGAATAAAATACCCTATTTTCTGTTAAACAGAGCCTTATTATATCTACATAAATATCATTCCCAGTTTGCCTCTGAAGAAGAAAGCCCACCTTTCAAAAGCACTCAGGTTATAGGGTTTTTATTCATTTCTGTCAAGACTTCTTGAACCTACGTGTTTTTCTAACATCATGAATATCTACATAAATATAATAGTACTGTCTGTAACTACTTTGCAGGGTGTGGATGGATCTTCACCAAAATTGGTATGGAGGTTCATTAGGTCCATGTGGGGGTACATGCAGATTTTCAGTTTTGTGGTTTTTACAGGTTTTTACCACTACTTTGCCCCCTGTTGATGGATCTTCACCAAATTTGGCATAAAGATTTGTTGGGACCATGTGGAGATACATGCAAACTTGCAGTTTCACGTTTTGTGTTTTGTAGTTTTTATGGGTGTTTTTGCATTTTGTACAACTACATATAAGGGAAGTAACTTTTCATGTCTTAAGATAACCTTTCATTAATCATGAATTTACATAACTTCTGTACAGGGGACAGTTATTCCAGCTAGTATCTACACATACTAAAATATTTTGAATTTCTAAAACTCAGTTGATGAACCCATTAACCAATTTTCAAGAATGAAAAAAAAATTAAAAAGTTGACTGAAGATAGTTGAAAGCTTTATTAGGTTACAGGAGAAGGACCAACTTCTGTCTGCATTGTCTGTGTTAAATGTATTATCTTTAGATTGTTCAGTGTCTAGATAAATTGGCCAGATTTATTATTTCATTCAGTAAGATCTTAATCATTGGTGATTGTATGATTATAATGTAATATCTCCTTAAGGAAATAAGTCGAAAAGTCAGACCAGAAATAGAATTGAACAAGTTACTTCATTCTGATTCTTTGAATAAGTTTTAAATTGCAAGAATAGAATGAAGTAAAGTGAATTTAATTTTTAACAGAATAGTATTTACATTTGTTTTATATGCCCAAAGTATTACTGACCAAATAACTGGATCTGATCTGATAAGTTGTGCGTGTGTTGTATATGAATTTTATAGCTTGCATGTAGTTTTGTGTGCTTTACAGCAGCATTTCTCAACACATGGATTGTGCTACTCAAAATTGGGTCATCAGACTATGTGAAAGGGCCATGAATAGACTTTGAAAATAAATAGTTTATTTACTTATTTATTTAATAAGCCAAATGTTTTTGCACTAAAGCTATTTACTGGGTCATGATTATCCATCTATGTTTTTGAATGAGTCTTGAACCAAAAAATGTTGAGAACCTCCGAGTTAAAGTGAATGTTTATCATATTAATAATTAGTCTTTAATTAATATTTATTATCACAATCAAATCATTCAAATTGTCTTAGAAAGATCAATTGTACTTCTCATGCTTTTTGTTGTGTGTATACATTATTCCATACAATTTTATTGATATTTTGTCCTGCCTTGTAACTTGTATATTTGATGTGTGAAAGGCATCACCTTGAGTCAGTTTGAATGTTGAGACTAAGATTAAGTAGTAACAAAACAACTTAATTGAGTAATCTTATTAGGCTTTGTAATCAGTATGAAAAATTACCCAGAAAGCAAATATATATATATATGTATATTGTTTACTCATCAAATACTGTTTAAATGCAAGTTCACTGTGATTATTAAAATACATATAATATAATGCTGCATCACTATATGAAGTATAGTCTTGTTCTTTCAATTTGCCCTTGTCTATGGCTACTGATGAGGGCTGGAATTCCCTGAAACTGGTATAATCCAGTGACAAGTGGTGAATCAGATGATACAGTAAGCTTCATATTTATATTTAATATTTTAAACAGCTTGTCTGCTGAATAATTCAGAAGAATGCATTAGTAACACCAATGCTACATATTCTTCAAATCCTCTTTAAATATAGGTTCGTTGTGGTGAGTAAAAGACTAATAAAAACACCTTACATGTAAGTATTTACTGCTAACAGCTTTGGCTTTAATTTGTTCCCTTTGCACATGCAAAATACAAACAACCTGGTAGAGAAGTAACTTTTTTTAAATCAGGCTTAGCAGTATGTATTGGTCTGTTAATTGTTCAAAGCATGGAGCATAATATTTTAGTGTGGGCTTTTTATTAATGTAGCTCTGAAAATTACTGAATTCTGAATGAGTTTTGTTCCAACTAAAACTATATATCTAGACAAACTGCTGGGTGATATGTAGTTTGTATGTCTTTAAGTTGCATTTGTGCAGAACTGCAGAGTGAAAAGAGGCTTAAGATGTATAAGATGCACTTGCTTGTCACTAAAGATTAATATGAAGCTTAAGCTTTATAAATTGCACATAAGAAAGCTGTGCAGACATTATTTTTGGCATAAAATGGATAATAGCTAAAAGTAAATTAGTTTGGTTTTACTTGTATAATACTACTAATAATTAAGGTTTTACTAGTATAATACAAGTAATAATTAGGTTTTACTTGAGTATACAAGATTGTTTTAATAGAGAATTCAAGTCATGGACTACTGACTCTTTTGTATCATCCCTTTATGACATGATTCTTTATATTTAGAAGTATTACTGTTTTTTTTTATTCTAATTTAGTTTGTTTACATGTAAAAATGATTACATTACAAGATACATGGAAATATTTTATTACAATAGTTTGTGGTGTAGGTTAGTTACATTGTTGTAGTTGTAAAAATATGATGTTAAGATAAAGTAATCCAGCCAGCACATGATTAGCTTGATCACTGCATGTGATGCTATTCTGTTTTTTTATTTCTCATGTCCAACAAACCTCTCTCTCTCTGCTTTTTCTTATGTTTAAAGTGGTGTTATATTATAATACTTATGTAGATTGTATGATTTATTTCTAGATCATATGCATATTTTACATGTATAAACAGCTGATTATAATAGAAATTGGGTTTGCTGTTATGGGATTTTGAGTAAAAGCTCTATGCTTCCTAAAAAGAATTTTTAAACATATTTAAAAGATAAGTGTTGCAGAAAACCGTGTACTGTATTATTAATGAAATTAATTTAAGATCCAGTTATGTTTACTTAAAAAATAACTGCAGTTTGAATAAAGTAACTTATATTTTGCTTTAACATACTAATACATTGTCTTCCTAAACAACATGCACACTATTTTACACTGACCAATTAATTATTCCCTTTCAGTCTTCCCCAGGCCATGTCTTGACCTCCATTGCTGAGGATAATGAGCATGTGTAATGTACTCTCCACTTGAGCTGTATCTAACGTCGTCATCATGACTCTCTCAAAATCAGGTCAGGCCTTGGGCCATGGTTCCACTCATAAACTAGCCAGTAATACTGCTTAGCAAAGTGAATGTTGTTGACAAGAAGTTAAAATACTCAATATGAATGAAAATGATCCAGCAGAAAAACACTTTTTATTGTCACAATTTTTTCTAGAGGTTATTCTATTTCAGAATAGTTTATTATAATTGTAGTGCCACAGTGTCTTCTAAAAAAACATAAAATGAAAATAATTAAGGCCCTGTTTCCTGTACTTTTAGTATATTTTAGTCCTTCATTCATCTGTGTGTTTTTTTAGCAGGATAAGTCCATTTTTAAAGGACTAGTTTCAGTCTTTATTTGTGGGTGAGTTTTTATAAAATATCTACTTATGTAAAATGAATATTTGTAGGGAGAGTAAAATTTTTCAGTCATCCTCTGAAGGATTAAGAAAAAAGAAATGGTGTTTATGAGGCATTGATTTGCCCCATGCAAGGATCACAAGTTATATTAGACTTCAAATATAAGTTGTTTGGTTATTTTATTGTATAAAGTAATGCATATAGTTTACATATTATGCATTTTACATTTTCACCTGGAAAAAATTAAAACCTGTTTACTTTTGAGTTTCATAGAGTATCAGAATAATTTGAAGAGTAGGTGTACTTCACATTTAAACATTTTCAGTCTAGAAAGCTACAAAACAATAATTCATTATTAAATCATGCACAATCCTTTCATAGATCTGTAGTAGACATATGAAAAAGTCCTCATAAATGTAAGTTATCTTGATTTTTAGAGAAAGTTGTTGGATTTTAAGTAAAATTCTTGATCTAGTTTTGCATCTTTTAAAAACTTTTTCTGTACTTTAGTGAAAAAAAAATCCAATAAAATATTCACACTGTTGAATAAACTGACCATGTATATATATAATTTTGTTTTACTTCTGTGCTAGCAGTTATGCTTTTATACTTTAGTTTTGAAGACTTCATATTTACTGTGTAACCTCCTTTTTTATTTTATTCTCTTGACTTGTTTGTAAAGCTTGATTTAACTTTTTTTTTTCACATGCTTTTAGGATATTATGTGTATTTATATTATATTTGCAATTTATTTTTACCTAAAATCAAGTATGCAACTTTTTCGTATTCATTATCTTTATTTTGACATAATTTATATTATCATTGGCTTTTATGAGACATCTAATTATTAAAACTAATTACAACACAAGAAGCAAGCTATTAAATCTTACAAGATAATTTTTTGGCATAAGAACTTTCACATCCTTCCATTATTATAGAGAATTGAGAATAATATTGTAAATCATGTAAAGATTTAAAACTAATGTGCAATTACAGTTTATTAAAACTTAACTTGATATATTCTACTATTCTAACAAACACATTAGTAATTTAAAAAAAAAATGCATTAGCAAGATCAATCGATCATTTTCCCAATAGTTGATATAATTATACGTACCTGTAGGCCTATCATTTGGAATATCCAGGTTCTTAGTGACATCAAACGTGCAGTGTACTATAGTTTATGTGATCAGATGAACATATAATCCCTAGACTCTTCACAACATAAAATGTATTTTATCATTATTGATACAGTTGTACCCACATGTAGCTCTACCATTTGTAATCATTAGTGTCTTAGTAACATCGAGCATGTTTTATCACAACTGGTACAATTACATATACATGTAGCTCTACCATTTGTAATCATTAGTGTCTTAGTAACATCGAGCATGTTTTATCACAACTGGTACAATTACATATACATGTAGCTCTACCATTTGTAATCAGTAGAGTCTTAGTAACATCGAGCATGTTTTATCACAACTGGTACAATTACATATACATGTAGCTCTACCATTTTTAATCAGTAGAGTCTTAGTAACATCGAGCATGTTTTATCACAACTGGTACAATTACATATACATGTAGCTCTACCATTTGTAATCAGTAGAGTCTTAGTAACATCAAAAGTTATATGTACATGTAGGCCTATCATCTGTGATCACTAGATTCTTATGGTCATCAATCATGCATTTTACCAGTGTAGATACACCATTTTTAATGAGATATTCACCAAGATCAAGCAAGAAGTGAACAATAACTAATACAAGTACATGTTGATGTATTACCTGTAAGTTTTCAGCAACATCAAAATTGTTACGAGTACCTGATACAGGTATTTCTAAATATTAAAGTTGCTATTTGAGTTTAAAACATCACTTTTGCATGTTATTTTGTGTAACTGATTAGGTATGTTAACAATAACTACTACAAGTACATGTTGATGTATTGCCTGTAACCACTTAGCTTTCAGGAACATCAAACTTGTTACAAGTACCTGGTACAGATATTTCTGAATATTAAAGTTGCTAATCGAGTTTAAAACATCACTGGTGCATGTTATTTTGTGTAATTGATTAGTTGTGTCCATTTCCTAATACTTTACTATTAAGTAAACTTTATTTTTATGCCTTACTGCAAAACATGTATTGAGTTTTCTAGTGATCAATTAGAATATAGACCCATTCTCTGTTGTTTTTCATAATTTATCAAGGATGAAATAATAAAGAATTTCCGTAAAGAGGAATTGTAACTGTTACTCTCAGTTGTATTTTTTTTTATTCTTCTGTCTGCCTTTGTTTTTTTTTTAATAGTTATAAAACTATTATTTAACCCTCTGTTGATGTTCAGAGATAGCAAGAGAAATGTGATGTTTACGTTATACCTACTGCAGTATTTTGATATCAGTAATATTGGAGTTTAATTAAGTGCATTATAGGCATTTTTTTTTACATTAATGCAATATTTTATTACTTTATTTAGACAATGACAGAAAGAACACTAATAATAAACTCCAAGTTCAGTTTTTGATCATTCAGTAATATTAATGTACTCGCGAGTTGCAGGAAACTCTGGCTGTATTCTCAATGTATACAATAGTTTTCATTGAGTATACTAGTAAAAGTAGTAGTGAATTTAAAATCTTGTATCAAAAATATTCCTCTACACTGTTTTCTTGTGGGTTTGTATGATGTTATTAATGTTCTGTAACTTGCTTGTAATATTTACTAATTCATTATTTTGAAGTGAAAATTGATTCTCAAAATGTACCCTGAATGACAACATTTTGAGTAATTATTTTGTATCCAATAATATGTAGTGTTTTAGAAGGTGTTCATTTCAAACAAAACTTGATATATTATTATCAGTTTTATAAAAGGTTTTTATTATTATTAAAGTTTATTTAGTTTTTCATGCAGTGATTTCACTAGAAGAACTGTTCTTAATGTTCTGACGAAATGTTTTTAAATTGCATGTACAAGGGACAATTTCACGTTATATGACTTTAATTTATACAAATTTAATGTAAACTATTCCAGGACAAAAGAGGATAAATATGTGATATGTTTTTATCGGTTAGACTGCTTTCAAAATAATTTGGGTTTTGCCAGGAAGATATTTCATTTCTAATATAGAAACCAGAAAAGAACAAAACAATTATATTAAAATGATTGTGGTATAAGCACTAAGAATATATTACTAAGTTGTGCACACTTTGTATATTTTGAAATTATTGTAATTGTGTTTTGTAGTTAAAGAGACTAAAAAAATTTTCAACATCAGCATAAACTTTTTTGTCAGATAAAATGAGTTTAAACTGTGAAATGTAGTCTGTTGTTTACAATAATTTTTTTTTCTAGAATAAAAATGTTGATTTGAAACGTGAAATAGAATCTGAAAAGTTTTGGTTTTAAGATGAGAATTTCAGGATAGAATCAGGTTATTGACTTACTCAGTTTTAGTATTTTGATGTTGATTTACTCACTCTCACTTTTTATTTCAAGCTAATTTCAATACAGTAAATTATTTTTATAATTTAAAAACAATATCAGTTTAAACACCCATCATTTTACTGTTTTCATTCTTGTAAATGTAATTTATTATTGCTTTTCTCACTCCTGTAGGGTGTTATTAGCTTTGTCCGCTTCCTGTTTGTTTTGTTACACATTTCAAAAATTGCTGCTATACCTCATAACCATCTAGTCTTATTACTTCTGATGGTAGTTTCTTATAATCACCCAAATCTTTTACACCTTATTAACATTGTCTCATAAATGCCCCAGCCTTCAGTTTCTTCATAAACATTAACGACTGTGTCATCGAAATCTTCGTGTTGTTTCACTCTTGATAAACTACATTGTCATGTTTAACTACTCTTTACTTTCACTGCTAATGTATAAAGGTTGTCTAATATGTTTGCTTTTTTCAATGTCATCACTACCTAGTTCTTGTTGATGACTTTTAAATATTTGCAATGAATATTGTTGGTTGTCTTATAGATATCCTATCTTATTGATATCCTATTTTGTTTTTTTAAGGTATTCCGAATTATTTCTATTGGCTGACTTGTATTCACCCAATCTTCTCAGTCCCAATTAAAATTTTGGATTATCTTGTGACTAACCAGTTCTCTTACTGTTTTGAAAATTGCAAGATATTTGCAAAGATTAATGTTGTTTGCAGTATAACCAAGGTATATTTTTGTATGTGACAAACAATATTGGTTGTTATAACTACCTTGCTTATTCATTAACATTGTTTACTGACTCATAATTACCTAGGCCTTTCATTTTTTGTTGAAGACTTGAGCAATTCTGATGAACACTGTGGCTTTTTTTGTACTTCTGATGAATGTTGTTGGATGTCCTGTTAGTTTTATTCTGGAAGATTAAGTACTTCTGATGAACATTTAAATTCTTATAACCATCTTCTTTCACTCATGATAAATATTTTTAGGTATATCTTAACTATCTAGTTCCATCATTCTTGTTCAAGATCGCTGGCTACTCCTGATGTACATTATTGGCTGTGTAATATGCATTCAGTCTTTTAAGCCCCAATTAACAATGTTCTTTAAAATTTACTCGGCTCTTTCTCTATGATTGAATTTATCATAATGACTGTTGAAGTTTCCCTATTCCTATTGAATGGTGTTGGCTGTCTCATTATCTTCTACTTTTATCATTTGCATAGAAACTTGAGTATATTTCATAACCACTTTAGGCCTGTAGGATCAAACATTTCTGGATTTGTCTTACATTATTTTGTATTCCTTCCATTTTATTTTAAAACATTTGTTTGGTATTACTAAACTATCATCCAAAATATTTCATTGAATTATTGATAATTGTGTTTATGAGTCCTGTTTCCTCCCTTGCATTCTGTGTATTTTCATTTACATGTTACCCATGTTTTATGTATTTTTGATATTCTGTATGTATTACATGTTTCTGAATCCTTTTCCATATATATGTCACTTTGACTTTTCATATGGTTATCAACTTTTACTCTTAAATGTTACCTATCTTACAATCTAAAATAGAATGGTTTTCATTTTTTTTTATAAGTACTAGCCTTTAAGTTGTTAGAGTAGGCAAGATATTCTGTCTGTCTATAAATATATCAAGGTATGAGCAAAAGATTTCATTGGAAGAAATTGTTAAAATAATGTATGGCAACTGTACTTAACTTACCAAAGAAAGGTAATATTTTGAACCAATCACAAAAATTCTTTCTGCTAGAAAACTTTGTAGCTGCATCTGTGTTACACTACTTATAGTATCTTGTATATGCAATGTAAATATTGTTCTGAAGTTATGTGAATAAAGATACTGTAAGTAGTGCAACACACAGGCAGCTAGATAACTATTTTGTTTACATTGCATATACACTGTCCTGAAGTTATGTTATACAGAAAATAGTTATTTCTAGCTGCCTGTGTGTTACACTACTTACAGTATCTTGTATATGCAATGTAAACACTGTCCTGAAGTTATGTGAATAGAAAATAGTTATCTAGCTGCCTGTGTGTTACACTACTTTCAGTATCTTGTATATGCAATGTAAACACTGTCCTGAAGTTATGTTATACAGAAAATAGTTATTTAGCTGCCTGTGTGTTACACTACTTACAGTATCTTGTATATGCAATGTAAACATTGTCCTGAAGATATGTGAATAGAAAATAGTTATCTAGCTGCCTGTGTGTTACACTACTTACAGTATCT
This sequence comes from Limulus polyphemus, assembly GCF_000517525.1. NCBI lineage: Eukaryota > Metazoa > Arthropoda > Merostomata > Xiphosura > Limulidae > Limulus > Limulus polyphemus. The sequence continues at coordinate 112,001 of NW_013666116.1, read as the reverse complement.
TGTATATGCAATGTAAACACTGTCCTGAAGTTATGTTATACAGGAAATAGTTATTTGTTTAAGATTAAGACTGATTACAGGTAGACAAGCTACCATTCACAGTAATGTAACAGTGCTGCAGTGAGATTTCAAAGTTAGGGGTATTGGACAAGAGATAAATATGATTTTCATTGGTAAAAGAATGTATAGCATACAAAGTGCTGTATTCAGATAATGAATTATTACCTTTTACATGAGTTAGAAATATTTAGAGATTTAAATATGATTTTCAATGGTAAAAGAAGTACATATAGCATAAGTTTGTATTAATTGAGTAATCAAGTGATTTATGCAAGAAATATAGCTTGTTTCTTAAATACAAAACAATACCTGTAAGTAAGTTCAGTATGTTTAAAAGAGATGAAACTTTGAATTGTCTTCTGCAGGTAAGAAAGTTATGTTTGTAAAGAAAGGAATGCATTTTTTTCAATATGAGAATATGGTTTTAGATTAAGATTGTAGAAATATGCTATGTTGAAATTTAGTAAAATTACTAGTTTTCGAGTGAATTGTACATTTTTTTTCTGTGATCAAAGAATTAAATGTAGACACTTATAAATGGTGTACAAAACATGAAGCTCTTTGATTGAGATGTGGGTGCAATATTCTGAGAAGCCTTAATTTTTCACACAAATGATACAAAGCTAAATAGTTGAAGTTTGTCGTAAAGAATAATTTAACATGAGAAGAAATTAGCACTGGAACACTATTTTTATAGTGAAAATAAATTCCAACTTCGTGTTTATTAAGCTTCTATTTAAACATGTTTACTGGACAGAGGTACATTGTGTTATGGGTAAAATTTAAGCATTTTGCTTATTAAACTTCTATTTAAACATGTTTACAGGATAGAATAACATTGTTTTATGGGTAAATGTGTTTATTAAGCTTCTATTGAAACATGCTTAGAGGACAGAGTTACATTGTGTTATGGGTAAATTTTATGTCTATGAGTAATTAAAGGTAATAAACTAATTTTGTTTTGAACTTGGACAAGACCTATAAGCATTTTAAAACATCAGTGAGAGCCAAATATTTGTGTTGTTTGTAAATATTGCAGGTTAAAAAGTAGGAAGTTGCTCTGAGTTTCAAAATGGGACAGTTTACCTTAAAGGTTGTGTTTTTATTTTAAAGAGAAAAATATAAACTCACCTATGAATAAGTGAAATTTATAATGCATCATTTTTTAAGCAACAAAGTTGCTGTCCTTGTCTTGTGATTGTTGAATATCTAAATTTTCTTAGAATTGAAGGTTACATTTTTCTTTAAGTACATATGGGCAATAATTGAACTAGAAGAAAAATATTTATTATTCTTAGATTATCTGGGATATTAGTAAGGTATACATTATACATTAAGGTATACATGTATAGCATTTATATTTTTGTTATATTTTGTAAAGACTGCTGCATTAATGTTTGTATATTGAATTCATGTAACAGATAACCTTTGACTTTTCTTTCTTACTAAATATTGCATTTTGAGGTAAAAACAAATTTCTCCAAAATTCTCACTAGGAATTATGGAGTGTGACATGTTACTATTATATTATGCTTGTGCATGTATGTTTTGCTTTTAAATTTTTTACAAATTCTTTTACAGTGATTACTTTGGTGTAAAATTGTTATGCTAAAAGATTTAGAAAGCATTTGTATGAATGATTGTATATTGGAATAAAAATTAGAGAACATATTTTCATTGCTTAACTCTTTAAAAAATGTTGCATGATTGTTGAATATTAAAATATAAATACCTTCAGTAAAAAGTGTGTGGATTACGTTTATCTTAAAATAGTTCAGTACATTAATATTTATGGTAGAGTTCTTGATTTTTGCTGTTACTTGCACGTGTATTTTTTTTAAAGAAAGGGCTGGGTTTGATTTATAAATCCTTTACTCACCACTAATAACCTAAAATACTTTAGGTGTTTGGATAACATGTGACATATTGTCACAATTAATTATCCATTATTATTCAGTGGACTAGCTACTTATTTATTTAATTAATTTCTTTTCTTCAACACTATGAATTTCAATGAAAAAAAAGATGACATTGAGGACTAATCTGTTTTTTGAATTCATGGCTAAACATTTGATGTACGTTTCTGAAGGACAAAAGATTTAAATAAGTTTGTTTAGGGTGACAGAGAAAATTGTTAGCTAGAGTTAAAATGTGTAAGAAACCCATTAGTAGCAACATTATTTGTGGTTTTGTATTTATTATGACTGAAAGCAAGACAATTGTTTACTATGGTGGGAGTGAGGAAACCTTAATTATTTCTTATTCAAATTCATTGTGTTTCAATTATTACAAATTCATTTTGAAAGACATAGTTCTATGACTTTTGTGGGTGGAATGTTTGTAAATAAAAAATTCACATCAGAACTGATAATTAAACATTAAACTGGTAGTTGCAGATTCTTCATTTCACCAGACAATGAAAATTAGACAAGAATTCTTTAATTTTTTCTTTTACTTGTGAGTGGATTAAAGAACTTGATTATATTGTACTTGTGTTGCTTCATTTGTCTAAATATGTGTCAAAGAAAAATCAATTTTGGAACTTTGAAAACCGTATAGTATAGCTTTATTGATCCACTAGTTAACTATTTAAACAAGCCATCAGTAGTATCTGTTGTTCACTTGAAAAATGGAAGTAAGGTTATCTGAATCAAAATACTTAAATCTAGGATGATGACTTTGTGCACCATTGGAAAAATACGTTTCATCCATAAAGAGATTTCTTATTCTCTTTTGTGATTGTGGACAAGTTATATCTTGTACTGCAGTATTTTACTGGTATTTGATATTATTCAACATATATCTCACCCATTTACTGTAAATGATCTTGCTGCCCGTTTTTCAATCATGCTTTTATTAATTCTTATACAGTAAGTAATTCCATGTATCTGTTTTATGTTTATTTACCCATTTCTTATTAAATTACCATCCCCATCTTTCAAGTTTTAAGAAAAGGTCTGGTTATATTGGCTTTTCTTATAAAGTTTGACTAATTCAGAAAGGGCAGAAAGAATGTCCATCCTGTTTTAATTTATTCTGCCACCTTTATGATCAAGTTGTACATTTTCAACTCCAAATAAATTATCATGATAAGTATGTTCAGTATCCACACTGAACTCTATCTGAATTATCTTACACAGAATATAAGATAATTCCTTAAGAGAGTGCTGATCTAAATTTAAAACATTTTGTATTTCATGTATGATTGAATCAATTCCTTTTAAGAAGTTGTAATCTTGAGAAAATTACTGAGCTAGGATAGATCTTTATATTGGGACATTTTACCACCCAAAAGGCAGTATACGTGAAATTGAGAGAGTTCTGACCACATTTGGAAACCACATTTGCATACTTTACCATTTGAAATTTATTTTTTCTTCCTGTTGCAGAACAAGTACAAATTTGCTTTAAGGATGTGACTCTCTCTTGGTATACAGTTCTGTGTCCAGGCCTGCTGTGCTACCAAATAGTATCATCAGGATTGACCATCAATACTTTATCCATGTTCTTCCTAGTTTTAAAGACAAAAGGACAAAAATGAACTAATAATATATAATAATAAATCAGTTCAGTCAATACCTTAAAAGAGTTAAGGAAAACTATGATAAAAAATAGCTGTAATATTACCTAAAATGTTGTGTTCAATATGCATAATTTACAACATGAGAAAGAGGGAAAATTTGGGTAGGAGGGACTTTGGTGGCACACTGATGTTAGCTATTTTGCTGCCAAGGCATGTTTTCAATCTGCTACTCTTCCTATAGGACAAAAATTTAATTTATTTTTAAAGCCCGAAGAAATGTTACAGTAGTGATTAATGGATGATTACCATATTGGTTCAAAATTTTACATTTTTTGTCCAATTCTTTGCTTGCCAAAATTATTATCTGTCTTGTTTGTGTCATGGGTAACTTCAAATTGGTTTTAACCAATTTGAATTTGGGAAAGCTTCTTTCTTCACTTGCAATGATGATGGACAAAATCAGCAGAATTCTCAGTGCAACAGAAGTGGTGGGAATGATGATGTTCTTCTTTTCTTGCACATCTATTCCAGTAAACTTTTCAAAGTCATGTCAGTCATTCTCTGTCAGAAGGCCTGCAGTTTTTGATACAATTTTTTTTGTATTGACAGCGGTTTACTTGCCCAGTAATAGGTTAATCAGAAAGTCCAAATAGTGTTTCACAAGGTCCTTGAGCTCATTTTTTAACAGAGCAGCAATGCAATACAGAAAATTGTCTAATGAGTCATACTTTTATAGCTGTTCCATGCCTCTTTTCTGTGAATTAGTTGGTTTTGTCAAAATTGTTTTTAAAGAAAGTGACTTTGAAGTGTTGCTGTGGATTGAGAATAAATTCATCAAAATTTTGTTTGAAAACTGTATTCTTCTTTTTTGTAAGCAATACTGTCATTCTTTTCAAAGTTTTCCAGTGATAACCAATTCTTCTGAAAGCTCCTTTGTGTCCATCAGTGCCTTTGCAAAGTTTTCACTAGTCCTGTACTGAGTAAGAAAGTATTTTTTTTTGTACAATTCTAGAATAAATTGAGACATGCAAAGATCATTATTTTACAGCTGTTTGCTGGTGAGGTTGATGAAGTTTAGTATTTTGGCAGCAGTTGCTTTCTCTTCAGAATGCAACTATTCTACTGGTTCCTATTGTCTTCTAAATAGAAATGATCTGAGCTTCATAGATCTCTCCATTCTGGTATCAGACAACATCATTTCTATGTTCACAGTTGAATGGAGACATATTGTAGCAACACTTCCCAACAATGAGTTCAGGCATACAACTATATGTATGTGCTTTGAGTCAAGTCAAAGAATGTTACTGCTTTGGTTCAATATTTGATTCCATCATTCAAAAAACAAAAGAATGTTCATTGCATGATACAAAATAGAAAAAGCTCTTGAATTTATGTCTAGTTCTTTTATGACAACCATTGTTTTTGGTTTTCACATTGGCTCCATTGTCACACCCTTGGCCTTGTAAGTACTTACAAGCATTTTAGGGGTATTGCCTTTTCTTCAAGTTTGATCAGAACAACTTTGGTCAGTCTGGCATTGAGTCTTTTCTATGAAAAAATAAATTGTAACAAATGCTGTTATTGCAGTCATAGATGCCTCAGTACCTTTACTAAAATCATACTATCTTTGCTGTCTGCCTTATATATATTTTGTGTCTTGAGTACGAATGAACACAATCAAGTAATACTTGGCATTTCAATCAGCAGTCTATACATAGTTTGTATTCTGAATGTCTTTTTTCCCAGATATGGATTTATTCAATGGTGATGTTTTAAGGTGTTCATTCACAGCATGATCTAAAATGGCTTAGTATTCAACAATCTTCAGAAAATTTATTTTTCCAAGTAAAGAGCTTCCTATGGCTTTCACAAAGAGCTATATTTTGAGTTTCACAAACCCTTAACAAGGCAATTTGTCTTTAAAGTGCATTTTATCAATTTTTGTTTTATTAAGCAGGTTATTACAGCTTTTCTGTAATAAGTGTCTGGTTCATTTGAAATGCTTGCAGATGATCTGCTGGTTTTTTATGTCAACTTAAAAGTGTTGATATACTTATTCATTCCATTTGGCCACCATCTGAGATATGAGGATTTGGTCTATTAAGATTTGTAAATTATTCTTGCATTGTGACTTTCTCCGATATGAAAGTGTTATTTTCTTTGGCTAGACAGAGTAGTCACACTATGTAGCTTTAACTGCAAAAAGTTTCTCCAATGAAATCAGACAACTGTGCAAAGAGAGCCTGAAGTAATTCTTGTTTTTTTTTTTCTAATTAAAAAAATAAAAGACTACTGTATATTTATTTTGTACTTAACAATGCTTGGCCCTTTTACCCCTTCCATCCCCAAATAAAACAATCCGAGAAATTGCACTGTTAACAATACTTGTAATACCCACTTCCTTACTACCATTTCCTTCAATTTGGGTTATGAGCAGTTTTTTAAAAGAATAGAGCATAATGTGAATAAAGTTACATTACACATTTTTTAATCATTTCCATGTGGAAGTTACTACGATTATGTACGAAATTGAAAATAACTACTAATTAGTTGACCAGTTAGAAACTCCAATATGATCCAATAGAGCCAAGCTTTTGCCGAAGTTACATTAATTGTATATCGTGTAATGCCCTTAACACCCTGTTACTCCACTGAACATGCTGCTGTTAATCATATAGTAGATTACCACCCACGTATATTGTTTTAGTGATATTCTTATCTTTTTAAGTGTATATAATGTAGTATCTTTAACACCCTGTTACTCCACTGAACTTACTAGTAGAATGATTAAGACTGTTTAATTAAAGAGCAGTGATTTGCGTTAATAGTATCACACTACAGCTGTTTCACACAACTCTTCCTCCTCCACATCACACTAAAGCTGTTTTCACGCAACTGTTCCATATCAGTATCACACTGCAATTGTTTTTACATAACTGTTCCATATCATCAACACATTACGACAGTTCCATACTAAATTACACTAACTGTTCCTTGTCAGTAACAGTACAGCCACGTTCACACAACTTTTCCGTATTAGCATCACACTACTCATAAATGTTCCTAATCGCTATGACACTTTAGCTGTTGTCACGTAATTCTTCTGTATCATCACACCTTGCCATACTACAGCCGTTTTCATACGTATCTATGAGATGTAGGGGTTAAGTTTCATCGTAATATAAGGTGATAGCAGGTGTCAAGGTGTCCTCTAAGAACACTTGCAGAATTTCACGTTTAGGAAAGCTGCCTCGTGTGGTATTGACCCACTTTCATTTGATAGTTACAGATGATCAAGGTGTTTCACTTGAGTATGTTAAGACAGCTCTAATAGACAGTGTTGATGAAGGTTTATTTTCAGATCTTGTATATGCTTAATGTAGTAATATTGGTGTTTATAAGCTTAAAAATGCCAAAAGATTAAACTCCTTATTTTTACTTGGGACAAATGACGTAGGTAGTACCTATGCTCTGAGATGGATGGCATTGTTTATGTATAAAGCTATATTCAGAAATTCTAAAACTTCTCTCGGTGAAGCACCGTCTGACGTTCTGCGCACTCGTCTTTTGACTTGCTGTTATATTAAATAAAGATATGTTTTCCTTTAATATTGTATTCAGTCTTTTTTTTTCAAACCGATTAAATCAAATTTTCAATTTTAGCATAATCTTCTGTTATTTGCAATTATCACCTGAAAAGTACATAAGAATACCACAAAAAGATACTACGTATACAGAGTTGAGGACTATAATAACCAAACGAAAAAGATGAAGTTATTGTATTGTTCTTTAGATTAATTGTTGGCAATAGGGTTGTTGTATTATTGTGTTGGAAGAGCTTTTTGTCTATCGGTATAGAAATGTAACATTCAGATACGCTGTCATTTACCTTTCTAAAAAATAAATAACAACCATCTCCACAAGTATGTTCCTCACACCATTACAGCAGCTTACATTGTAGTCCCCCGGTGGGAGAGCGGTAAGTCTTCAGATTTACAATGTTAAAATCTGGGGTTTGACTCCTCTCGGTGGACACAGCAGATAGCTTGATGTGGCTTTGTTATAAGAAAACACGTGTAGTTGGAACATACGGTTAAGACAAGTTTTGTTTACGTAATATTACTCTACAATCAGCGCAGAAAAGAGGTCAAACGTGATTAATCAGATCATAATGGATGATTTCAGTTATTCCGTGTACAGAGCTTGTTATGTAGGCATAAGAAACTTCATAATTTCATTTCTGCATCTGTAAATAGCATATTTTAGACTAGGTTGGTTGTTATGTGTTTTTTATAATGTTCTGCGCAAGTTACAGTTGGAGATAGTCGAATTCTGTTCACTGCTAGAGGAATTTGTCGATTGTAATACATTTATTCCTGTTCTAATTTAAGTCTGTACAGCTACTTTATTCTTAGACAGTCACTATTATTTGGTGACCACAATTTTTCTTAGTTGTAGACGTATTTCATTGTTGTTAGATTTTGATTACCAATTTTTGGATGATAATGCTAGATGGAGATCTACTGTTATGTCCCTTTGGAATTTGGAGAGATCCTTCCTTTCGCCCATTTTCGTTGAAGCTAACAATGATATCACTAACTAAATTCATGTATAGAACACAAGCAGTCACATAACTAGTATTTTAAATATACAACTAGATGGAACTGCAAATATCACGAGGTAGTTAGGCAGTATACAAGATGAGGGCAGGTGTAAAGGCTACAACTTCAATCAATCTACAAGATGGGCTTAAGTGTTCAAAGGTTTTAATTTCCATCCAAGTAAAAAAAAAAAAGTATATATTATTGCTGTGACATAAGAGTACAGCGTGGGTCCAAAGGCGGTTAAGTATAAAATGAGTATATGCATCAAGGCTCTTTGTCTTCAACAAAGTATGAGATGATAGCATATGTTAAAGTGTGTATTCTTCGTCAAAGCATAATATAAGAGCAGGTGGCAATTGCTGTAATGTCTAATCAAGTATAACATAAAAACATTCCATACATGTTCAACCGGATTCAAACCTTGGAGAGCATGCTGGCCATTCCATTTAATACCATATAGAATCTTGCTAAGCAGTCGAGCAGTGTGTAGTTAGGTCATTATCTATTAAAAGAAATATCTGAACACACTATCAGCATATGGTATGCCTAGTGTCTTGTCATATCACACAAAGGTAAAAGGGGAGATCACTACTGATCCATTCCCACCACCACCATATACTTGCTTTTCTTTGTGAAATTAGGATTATATGATCCTGTCTACTCAAATTTATATATAAACATCTTGTGTTTGGCTGCAATGCAAAGTATGCTTTATCCGTGAACAAGACATTAGTCATTTGTTTGACTACGTGATCTTGACATCACTGAAGACAGACTGTTGTATGGAGATGGTTAGAGGGATGTACACTTCTGGTTATTTGGGGCAAACCTTATGAAACCTGTTTTTGTTTGTCATCCACCGTTTGTTTTGAACTGTTAGTTCGTTTGAAAAACTGAGGCCCAACCATTGGTCGAATACATATTCGAAATAGCGGTTATCATGCAGAGTTCTTTACAACGGTTATCTTGCACAGGTCTTTGACCAATTGCAGTGGTAGATTAAAAACGAGTCCACCTCTTACTAACAACATTTCTTTTTTACTTAAATTGCTCTTCAAACTTACTTTGCTTTGTTATACCATTAAAATGCGCATATCAGATAACATGACTAATCACCAAACACTTATTTAGCATAACAATTAGCATAAGAGAGCTATTTATATAATTTGACTGCAGTATTTGTACCTTGTCACAGCTAGAATATAGAAAAACTCCGATCTGCCCTCCTTTCGTAAGCGGAAGCTTAGGGCCTCATATTACATTATGCAAAATCCACCCCGCCACAAGGATTGGAATGTTCAACCAACCTATCTTCTGCGGAAAACCATCAAAATGGCTACAATCTGAGTCCCTAAACATCTAATTCCAAAAACTGTTTTATACACATATTGAGTTGTTGCAACAAAGATGACTTGAAGTGCTCTCATGTGGAAAACCACATGGAGGTTGACGTCTTTCTTACAATATACTGTGTAATAGAAGTATACAGTTATCTATATTTACCTAATGTGGTGAGTGATTGTCTAGTTCTAATATTATATAAACTTTAAAACAAATATATATATATATATATTTTGGGTTGGTATGTCTGGACTGTTAATCTGCTACCATCTTCAGGGAAACCTAGAGAAAGACGGTGTGTAGTGATAGAAGACGGAAATCAATCCCGAGTCTTCTTCTTAGAAAGGCTGATATACTATCTGCTATTCTGAGGTATCATCCCTCATGAGGACTTTCATCAACTATTTGAATAGTTTCAAGAAAGGTATTTAGGTTTTACTAACTTTATGCTAAGTTGATTGTTTGTGTTATTAGTCAGGTGCATGTAGAAAGTTTCCTTTATCTTTATTTTTCTCACGTGTGGTTCATATCCCATTATTTCAGTATCATTCCATTTTATTGTGTCATGTGGTCTCCTCCTCTGTTATGACTGGCTGTATTACAGATTGATTGGTGTTACAGAGTCTTCTAGGTTTAAAGTGCTCCTGAATTTTCACTTTTAGTCATATAGTGTGATGGAGACCACGCTTACATGATACTGTTACGTATCTGCTCGTTTGATAATTTCCCGTAAAAATTCTTTCCGAGAAACTTCATCGATACAAGTCCTTTCTTAATTAAAACTGGTTTATTCTTTCTCATTAAAAACTTTGTAATACTCTTAATTTCCACAGTCACTTGAACTTAAACACACGCTATAATTCACAACGATTCACGCACTTTATTTACGGTCACTACCGCTCACTTGCCTCAATTATATCTCCGCTTTACTTGCCGGGCTTATATACAAAAATAGAGGGCGTCTGGCAAATACTAGAGTTGCCAGGAACAGTCATGATCCTTCTAGAAAATCATGACGTGTTACCAGAGTCACGTGACTTCCGCTGTCGTAACAATACGTTGTAAATGTTGTTTATGCTCTCAAAAACGAGTAATAATCCGACTTAGGTGATCAATTAATATCTCATCACCACAACCTCACTCCAAGTACTAACTGGCTGGCTAGTGTATTTTGGATCAGTTATTTTTAATAATTTCAATTTAGAAGTTAATGCTTTCTTAAATTGTGTATAATTATTAGGTGTAACTTCTTAAGTTATGCCATCATGAGTTACATTAGGAGGTTTTTTGTTTCAGCCCAACCTTTAACATATTAATACTTTTTGATATCTATGATCCAAGATGTCAGGTTTCCTGCTTGTAGCTCTCTCTGCTTGGATTTCTCACACCAAAGTTTGAAAGATGTTTTGTTGTATCATTTTAAGCTCATGCAATGTTGCATTTGATTTCATATCCTAGAGTAAGAGCTGAGTACTTTATTTATTTGAAATAGCTTACAGGTTTTGTGTATACGTTTGTGACACTACTTTGGAAGTTCCTCGCAGCCCGTTACGAAAACATTGGTCTAACATCTCAGTTGTCAGGAAAAACAAACTGATCTAACAGAGAAGGTATATCAAGAAACGAGCACTATAGACCTGAAAATATTAAAATCTTGAACATTACATAAAAGGGGTAGTACATGCAGCAGAAAGCAGACCTAACAAAGCGTAATAATAATAATAATAATACAATGGCAGCAGCAAAGAGAAGAACTCGTTAACCGGGTAAGTTGCTAATCATCAATGGAAATGAACTGTCCAAATCGTAAATATTTTCCACGCCACATTCGGTAATAAAACAAAAGGGGAAAGATACTTCAAAAGTTTCATTATGAACTTAAGAAGCTCAGCAAACAATGTATAGAAACATAATTAAAGAATCGCGTGTTAAACAGTAAAGGACATGACATAAAGTCAAGTTTTGTAGGACAGATACTGAAATCCAGCGTACTGTAGCTTTTAATATTGTGAAGTGTCTATCAGAACGTTGATGCTGGCGACGAAGAATTATCTTGGCCCTCGAAATATAGAGATAAGTTGTCAGATAAGCGTGATGATATCGATTGTTATCATTAACGCTACAACTAGATCTATACTTCATTTCACCATCGGAAGTCCCACATACAAATATTAAATTATAGCTTGACCAAATCATGCTAATGAAAGTAACGCCGAATGTTGAATGTAACAGTTCTGATAATATATGACCACTTTTTCAACAAACAAACAATAAAAGCTAATGAGCATGTGGTACAAAAGTTTATTTAGCTATTTATCCAGAGTTCCAGCATATGATTTTCGTTATCAAATCTATTTTGGGTCACGATCTACGATTCAAAATGGTTGTTTCTGTCATGAATTGGATAATAAAAGTTCAGGTTTAGCGAAGACAAACATCAGCATCTTGAGATATTGTATCTTGCTATAAGGGAGTGTAGGAATTCAAATCTTTGCATCCTGTTTCTGAGTTTGAACTCAGCGTCCTGAAACAGAAAGAAAAAATATATCATGAAGGCAATCTTAGAAGTTTATGGAGTAAAAAAAACATTTGACTTCACCACCTGAAGCTTTATACTTGGTCAAGAAAGTTCAGGAAAGGTTTATCGATTTCAAGTTTACAGATGTGTGGTATTTTTACTCCCAGTTACAAAAGAATAACACGGCAACTAGTTAAGCACATAACAATATTTATGGTTTCTATATGCTAGTTACAGAGGTAAGTATTAACTAGAATAAATAAATATATTTACCGACATTAGTTTGCCTAGAAGTGGGTTTCGTGGATGAGGTAGATGCGTAATCCAAACATCAGGTAGGACAACAAACTGATAGCTGAAGAAACGTCAAAGGTTTACATTAGTCGTAACTATACCAATACTATGAGTTATTTGTAAAGTTTGTATAATATAACAGTTTTCTGCCAATTTTTAATTACTATTTATAACTTATTTTATGGTGTATTACACAACGAAACAATACCGGCTGATTTTTCGAACTACAAACAACCACTAAATTTCAGACAATAATTCTACAAAACGAAAAAAATAAATTTGTTTTCGATATGATAAAATAGTTTTCACTATTCTTATCACATATAACACTGTCTTGTTTATGTAATGTTCCACAAAAAGGGAAACAGTTTTATTTTTTATAGTGGTCAAAAAGATATTGTCAGTAGCTTTTGATATTCATCTCGTAAGGAAGAGTCAACCTTTAAAATTTCGTTTTCTCCCGAAACTTAGTTGTCGATATACCTAGTTAGATGTAACATTTTCCAAACTCACAATACAAATATTTTTTAAACAAGGAGGTCGCAATTAATTTCGATCTGTATAAATACACTTCCTTTGTAAACAGAAATCTTGTGAAAGACAATTTGAAAACTATAGTATAAAGCGGTTCGAGTCTGTCCGTAAGGAAAATGGTCCAACTTCCCGACCACTGATTACTGCGAAAGTCGCAGGGGTTCTTGGCATGCCCCAAAAGGAATTCTAAAACCCATCAATCTGTTGATTCTCTCGTTTTTACAAGTTTGACAGCCACTTGAATATTCTTTCTTGCTGTTGCCAATGTATAAGACACACCGTCTCCGTCAAACCAACGAACTCAGTAGCGCGTCTGTTCCTAGCATTAATTCAACATAAATTATTTTTTTATCGGAAATTATTCCAGATGTTATTAAAAAACATCACAAGTTAATTAACAATCAGAAAATCTGCTATCATTAAAAATAAAAAGTAAAATAAAATAAGATGCATGGTATAAGATTAAATATAATAAATAAAATATCTAAGCCTTTAGTCAACAGGCCAATACAGGTTTGGCAAATTTTTAAAGAAACTATATGTTGAACGCTAAACATGGCAGACGTCATCAGAGCTGGTATGGTTACAAGACATGGTCACTCTCAAATGGAAGGAAGATGAGCAAAAGTTTTCTACTGATACCTACTTGTTAATTCCTGAACATTGTATAGAGATACGTTCTTCTGATTCACAGATGTCCGAGTTACATCACAGACATGTGTTTATAAGCAAACAATGAATCTTGACTACAGAAATTTGCGAAAGTAACGTGTAAGGTCTTAAAAGAAGGTTTATTAAAGGCACTTAATATATAGTTCAGTTCAAACTTAAGAAAACAGAGTAAAAGTAGTACATTACTTCATAGTGGTATAAATCCAGTTTTAACCCTGAAAATGCTGTCTAATTGTTAAAAACAACAACAACAAACGGAATATCCAGGTGTTTTATGTTCGATGGAATTCAGCTTTAATGATATCATGTATCAACAGATTGACGGATTCGCCATGGGTTCTCCTCTTGGACCTGCCTTAGCCAATATTTTCGTTGGTTTCCATGAAAAAGAACTATTCAACAAAGTTACCAGACCTGCTGTTTACTTCCACTATGTAGACGACACATTTGCCATTTTTAAAACTGAGCAGGAATGTGAGAGGTTCTTACAAGACCTAAACTCGTTGCACTCGGCTCTCAAATTTACTTTCGAAAAGGAACAACATAACTCTTTACCGTTCATAGACGTCTTAGTTGAAAAAAATATGACTTTCGTTTTCTCATCAGTATATACAGGAAACCTACCGTTACAGAACAATATACACGATGGGATTCTTTCAGTCCTAAAAGTCGCAAAACGAG
>NW_013666116.1:95632-96767 GCF_000517525.1 Limulus polyphemus | reverse complement strand
GTAAAAAAACAAAACATACACTCTCCTTGGTTGTGGAACTCAGTAAAAAAACAAAACATACACTCTCCTTGGTCGTGGAACTCAGTAAAAAAACAAAACATACACCCTCCTTGGTTGTGGAACATAGTAAAAAACAAAACATACACTCTCCTTGGTCGTGGAACTCAGTAAAAAACAAAACATACACCCTCCTTGGTTGTGGAACATAGTAAAAAACAAAACATACAGTCTCACTTGGTACTTTTTGTTGCTCGTTCTTATCTGGTTTTAAAGGACAGACACTGAAATACAGAGTACTCTAGCTTCTAATAGTACGAAATTGTGTGAATCAGAACGCTGATGTCGGCGACGAAATACTGTCTATAGGAACTCGCAATATAGATAAGATCAGGAGAAAAATCGTTAGAGAAAGACGATAATACCGGTTATCATTAATGCTGAAGTTCTTGAGTATTATTGAGTTTTAGTATGTAACTATATATTTTATTATATAATAGGGGAGGAATTGAATTTTATTCTGAAAAGCACTTTATACGATGCTCATATGGACTAAATGGGTAGGTCCAGGATCCCAATTATGTAAGTATAGCCATTCTTAATTCTGAAATATCGACCTGAAAGAAGGCAACTAGGCAGCAGCAGCTATCATTAGGCCTTTGTCCGGTTCTTTGAAATGAATAGTGAAATTGGTTGTTATCTTAATAACGCTTTATAAAGCTAACAACGTGGAGCATGTTCAGCGTCATCACGTCTCAAGCCCAAGACTCTCCCGATCTGCAGCTTGACAAATTATCCACTAGGCTACGCCAGGACAAATGCATAAAATTTACATGGTTACTTATTTATTATTATTATTATACTGATGTGTAATAATTCTTGGAAGTCATTTTTTAAAGTAATAGATGCCCAACTAATATCTTAAGCACAAAACCAAAGGCCAATATTAATCATCGGTTTCTGACATCTGAACTTACCCTGCAGCACAAAGTTCCATTATATAGGTTATTTTAACCAAGAAAAAAGCCGAGGGCAATGCTACTCATCGGTTTCTGACATCTGAACTTACCCTGCAGCACAAAGTTCCATTATATAGATTATTTTAACCAAGAAGAAAGCCGAAAGCAATGTTACTCAT
>NW_013666116.1:94519-95611 GCF_000517525.1 Limulus polyphemus | reverse complement strand
GAAAGAAAAGATTTTACCATGTTGCTCCTGTAAAACAAAAGTTCTACCACCAAAATGTGAATCAGCGACTGGCAAGCATTTACTGGTGAACCCGACTTGTGCTGACAACTACACTGATAGCAGGTTTGAAATTATTGCAAATGATCTGTCAACTTTTCATCTCCATATTTTGGAAGCCATCTTTATTAAAACACACAAACCTGTCCTTTGCCGCCAAAAAGAATTCCTATACAATCTACACACCCTTCTGTAGGTCTGTGACATTTCCTGATTGGCTTAAGGGCATGCGAATCAGGGATTGCTTTACCGGCCTACGTTGATCCGACTTATTTTACAAGCTGTACTATTTCCTACAGATCATTTTCCAGACGGTTCTGCTACGATTAGTGTCTAGAGAAAAGCTTCAGCAGATATTTCTTTTGCAACATCTCAACCAACAATTGGTCCAGTTATAAACGCTATTTCCAAGTTTTGAACAACTCGACTTTCAAGATCTACATATCTACATGTGCCGATGTTTCCGTTTATCAATGTTATATTTTAAGATCTGTGCAAGAACTCAGCTAACAGATGTTGCCGCATATAAAAGCTATCTTCAAATATTGTGTGTTCATGGAGAATGTAATCAACGAACTACTGGCTTGACTGAGCTGTCACTTGTGACACTATTTGTCTCAGAACTGAAGAATTTCGAAGGAGAGGCGCAAGATATTAAAATAAATCGAGCGGTAAGAGCGTTCGAAAAACTATTCCAAAAATACGCTTAAACTACTCTTCTTTTCCTTTGAAAAAAGAAAAGCTTAATTGAAATTCCTAAACATATGTTGCTCGAGCAGGATCATAGAAGCCTCATATGTCAAGTGAAAAATCGTCAATAAACCCCTTGGTCGTGGAACTCAGTAAAAAATAAAACATACACCCTCCTTGGTTGTGGAACTTAGTAAAAAACAAAACATACACTCTCCTTGGTTGTGGAACTCAGTAAAAAACAAAACATACACCCTCCTTGGTTGTGGAACTCAGTAAAAAACAAAACATATACCCTCCTTGGTTGTGGAACTCAGTAAAAAACAAAACATATACCCTCCTTGG
>NW_013666116.1:65868-93638 GCF_000517525.1 Limulus polyphemus | reverse complement strand
CCGAGGGCAATGCTACTCATCGGTTTCTGACATCTGAACTTACCCTGCAGCACAAAGTTCCATTATATAGATTATTTTAACCAAGAAGAAAGCCGAAAGCAATGTTACTCATTGGTTTGTGACATCTGAACTTACCCTGCAGCACAAAGTTCCATTATATAGGTTATTTTAACCAAGCAAAATGTCTAGGGCAACGTTACTCATTGGTTTCTGACATCTGAACTTACCCTGCAGCACATAGTTCCATTATATAGGTTATTTTAACCAAGCAAAATGTCTAGGGCAACGTTACTCATTGGTTTCTGACATCTGAACTTACCCTGACAGCACATAGTTCCATTATATAAGTTATTTTATCCATTCCATATCCTCGAAATCGTTCGTCGTATAGTGGTAAACTGGGGGTGTTCCTAAACATTCAAAGTACACATGGAATATTAACTTTGAGTACTGTAAATGTTATCACGCTGAAAGGTTTTCACGTAAGTAGGAAATCTTCGAGTATAAATAATTTTTGATTAAAAATAAAGTACACACACACACATATCATATATGTACAGACATATAGATACATACACAGCGTGGTCACAAGTAAATAGACACCACCTTTTCAGAAAAAAAAATTAAAGTTTTCAGTCATATTCACATGAATTGATGTATTTATAATTTAATTAATATCTAGTAGATCTTATTTTCGCTTCGTGGAGTTCGTTGATCCTTTGTGGGATCGTGAGAATCATTTTGTCAATTTTAGATTGTGGGATTTTCGCCCACTCTTGCTTCAAAACTTGGAGTAGATCGCTCTTCGAAGTTGTTTTTTTTTGGTTGTTTCTTGACTTGCCGGTCGAGTATAGCCCAGAGATTTTCGATGGGGTTCATGTCAGGAGATTGGCTCGACCAGGGCAACTTATGGATACCATTTTCTTCCTGCCACTTTTGGGTGTTTCTAGCAGTGTGACACGGTGCTCCATCTTCCTGGAACAGCGTTGTGTTCTTGTCCACGAAACCCGAGAAATAAAGTAGCAAGAGTCCTTCCTCCAATATTTCGACGTACTTCACAACATTTATGTTGCCAACGCACTCCACTAAGCTCGATCTCCCACCAACCCAAACAGCTCCCCAAACCATCACGCTGAGACCACCATCCTTCACCGTTGGCTGCAATCTGTTGAGCTACAACACTTGGAGAGACATTCTCCAGACCCATATCATTCCACTGTCCGAAAATTGAGCGAATCTTGATTCGTCTGAGAACAATACGGTCTTCCAAAAGTCCAGAGGCTTGGTCATCATATCACTTGCCCATTTCTTTCGTCTGACTATCTTGACAGGTCTTAATAAGGGCTTCCGTCTAGCTGCTCCGCAACGATAATCCAATATGTGGAGAATCCATTGAACAGATTTCGGGCTCATCCCACCAACTTTGGCCACTTCTGCAGTCGTTAATCTGGGATCCATTTCGATGCTTCTCTTGACAGCCCTTTTTGTCCTCTCCGATGGATCAAGACGACCCGGACGCTGCTCAGTTGTTTCCTTGCAGTGTTTCCTGAACTGCACGATGATTCTGTTGACTGTCGAAAGCGGGATTCCCAAATTCTGCAAAATTTGCCGCTGACTTACTCCACCATCTGCTCGACCAACTATCCTTCCTCTAAAAAAATCTGACAATTCGAGAGAACCTTGAGTTCTAGGCATGTTGTAGCACAAGATAATTAGTGTGCGGACCATTTTCACTTATATAGTGCTCTGTGAACACAAATTAGTTAGCATAAATCAGTTAAGTGACGAAAAATTAGGTGTCTATTTACTTGTGACCACTCAGTGTACATACATACACACGCACGCGCGAATACTTGTTTCGGTAAATTATCTACCATTTTTTCCAGAAAAGTTTCTTCAAATATTTACACATTTAAAACTAGAAAAGCGTGGCACTTTTTATTAATCTTTGTAGCAATTATAAGTTAGAATCTTAAGTCTTATTTGACCCTATGGTTCAGTCGGAAACAAAAGATTAAGAAAAAGTGACAAAATATTTATATTAAACACAAATAAGAAATAATTGAACATATCTACGTAAGTTAGAATACTTTTATTAAATTATATGTGGCATAATATTTTCTGCTCCTCTAAAAAGTCGAATTATGAACGAGTTGTTTCACTTTTTCTTAATTAACATGGTGACATATATAATTTTTTATATCCGTTTCTGTATACAAACTATGCCATTACTTTCTTTAAGCCCTACATATCCTGTTTCATTTTGGAGTGAAAAATACATATAGGTTATTTTTGTTTATAACGTTACAGTTTTATATAACTACTCATACGAAATATCCCTCTTTTTACAATCATACCGTGAGGCAGAATTTAGAACATTCATCTTAGACAACAAAAAACCAACAACAACTTGTATATAGTAGTATATATTTCTTCGAAGAACAAAAATATACACACCATTCTCTTTAAATAAATTGCAACATAGGGAACTAGGCTTCACTCTAACATCTCAATTCAGTTAGAAGTCACGGCTACCGTTTCTAGGGCGATTTTTTAGTGGATTACTTTTTATCCGATGTCACGTTGTTTTATGCTATTGATTTCGAGCCAGTTAAAAAAAAACCTTGTAGAGAGTGTGGGTGGGAAGAACTACAGGGAAGGCAGATAGTCAGCAACTTACTACAACTCACATTGGATGCTAAGGGATTGACTGTCACTCTTTTAACACATCCACAGCTCAAAGTGCAGGGAAGACTTTATGGTATTGCACAAATTCGAACTCAGCTCCCAAGGTCCGTAACCCAGAGCTCTGCCACAGGGCCATGTAAATTGGCCAAAATATAGCTGAGTAATTGACCAAAACCCCTAAAATTATGCGTTTTGTGGCATCTTGACCCCCTATAAGAACTAAAAATGGGCAAGTCTATCATTTTTATTTGTTAATGTGTGAGATGACCTGTACAAAATTATTTTTGTACCAAATTCCATGTAAATACGGCCGATTAATTAACCCAAACCCTCACCCCCCCCCCCCCACTACAAAGATACAGAATGGCCAAATCCAATTTTGTGCCAATTTTCACTTTGATTGCTGTAAGAATGACCGCACATGACCCCAAAATATATATCTTTAGGTTGTATGACCTTTGAACCATTAAATCCTTAAAAAGACACAAATAAAATAAAAAAAGAAAACACATCTGGTTGTATTGGACCAAGATATAACCCTACCAAATTTCAAGTCAATCCGCCCAGAAATGAAAGAATGGTGGCCCATTGAAAAGTGTTTGGAAGGAGAAAGAAATAAAGAAAAACAACATGTTTCTCCTCGGAGACATTAACATTTAATGAGGTTATGTTACTCTACCGTTAACTTGTCAGAATAGAAGGATTTTTCAAGCATTATAAAACTTACTTGAGGAGTACGTACGGTTCGTACATATCATCAAAAGATCCTAGAATATACGATTTTTCTTCTTTGTACCATTTACGGTAGTTTGTTAATGTATGACCTCTTCCTCTTCTGTATTCTTTAGACTTGATTAAGTTAAAATTTCAACTTTTGCTTTAGATAAAACTACTGAATTTCAACAATCACATCACCTTTTCTTTTGAGTCCTAATAATTATATGGTTTTCAAGAAAATAACTAATTCTTCAGTTTCATTTTGTAGTGATAAATACAATTTTGTGATTTTATATTACTACTAATAACTCCCTTTTTTAAACCAATGTCTAACAGAGCTGTAAGAACGTGAAAAGCAAAATGCTTATGCGAGAAAAAGAAAGCTTTAAATATTACCAGCATGCAGCAGAACATATTCAAATAATATTCCGAACTTTCACGTGAAAACTATTGTTGCACATAGTAGTTTAATGTTATAAATTTCTCCGCACAACTAGATACAACTGCTGCTGCTGACTCTGGTGGAGTTTTAGTGAACTATATTTTATCGACTTCAAAACTGTACAGCAGCTTGGTGATTCTGAAGGCGGTGTCGTTTTATAGTACAAACCAAAGGAATATAAACGTAAGCGAATTATTAACCATTTGAAAGAAATCAATTAATACTTGTGTATAAATGTGACATGTGAATAATACACTTGCATAGTTTGCAATTAAAAGTATAATTAATTTTGTCTTTAGTAACTTATACAGATCTTAGGGTTAATGCTATCAATAAGTCTGCAGGCTGAGCGACTTCTCTCTACTGCATTAAGTTTGACAGAATACAAACTCTTAACTATAAAAACTTACTTGAGAAGTACGTACGGCTCGTACATATCACCAAAAGACTCTAGAATATAAGGTTCTTCTTCTCTATACCACCTACTGTAGTTCGTTAGTGTGTGACTTTTTCCTTCTTTATATTCTTAAAAAATGATTAAGTTAAAAAAAACACTCAATGTTTTTTGTGCAACACGGGTGTTCTGAGCTAAACAGATAAAATATTCAATGTACTTCAGCTCTTCCCCTGACAAAAACATTTTATCTATATCACACACTCATGTTTATGCACCTATGGTGGGCACATACAAACTATTTTATACTAACGATATACCATATTTATTTTCAGATTCGCTTTTTTAACTTTCCTAAACTAATCTTCTCATTACAGCGATAGATAATTTTAAGTAGTGTTTTTGATATGCTCTGAATAGACACCAAAGAAATTACCACTTAAAAATTAAGAATTAATCTTAATTCTTTATTTTAAACCTATGTAATAGTTGTAAATAAATCTTTATTTGTGTAGGTTAACGCAACTTTTATAAATTTGGTGTAGATTGCCTGTTTTTATCTAGACGTTCCCCGTGACAGGATGTATCCAGTTGTAAACTATGTTCACTCTCACCTTTAGATATTCACTTATGGTCAATACTGTAATACACGTAAGGCTGTCTATGTGCGTGTATGGCTAAACAATAGATACGTCATTAATTAATTTTTCACGATGTCTGATAGCGTACTGTACAAATGGAGACTGAGAGACAGGATACTCTGGTTTCCCTTTTTGTTTTTTAAGAATTAATCCATTTTCTTGACGCGTATTACACGGTATTCTGGAAATTTATGGCAAACTTGAACTTGAGTATCAAACAATGGTAGTTATTGGTCAAAAATGCCTTGGTGTTATTAATAGTGAATCTTATACTATTCCTTTTGTAGGTTAGCCGTCCCTGTGTACGAATAGTATACGCACACTATTGCTTTTATTTGGCAATAAAGTATATTCTTTATTTCAAAGTGAAACAACTGTTTCCAGTTTGTGGCGCTAAATCAGTGTAATTAAAATGTAGCGAAGGTCTTTGGGCCATAAACTACAAGTCTGCTGCTAATAAAAACAACAAGAAGAACATCACACAGTACATTATAGAAGTTAAGGTCTTTTTTGGAACTAACATTGTGGTATATACATTTTTATTGTTTTTTTTTATACAAAGACGTAGTGGGGAAAAATAAACGTTTAAATGCTCGAAATGCACTATTGTGTAGTATAACCACAATAGTACAATACAGAACTATAAGGAAAGAAAATTACTTTAATGCATCTCTAATGTCCAACATCTCACTCTAGCCATATTTCCATACAGCAATATTACAAACTACAATAAACATGGTTCACAAGAATTTTAGATAAAACTAGAAACAACGTTAAGTTGAAAAGATCTAAGACAACTATAATAAAAGCAAATATATGTTTGAGTTAAAACGTACATAGTTTTAGTGTAACGAAAGTGTCAGACTGAAGTTTGGGACAAGCTGTTATTAGTGTCGTATGGCTTGTTAATAAACATATTTCGAGTAAACTAGTACGACTTGGCGAGTTCTTTTTTAAGCATATTATCGTAACCATATCGGAAATGTATTTTTTTTTAAACCTATCAACCAACACACTTCTAACGTGACGCAAAGTACTAAAATAAGCGTCATGTGTAGAACAAGTTCACAATCGCCTAAAAGGATACTGACTGGCTGAATCTTGTGGTTCTTCTGAAATATACTTCTTACAAGCTCAGACTTTGTTCGGGGGAGAAAACTATTTTCCTAACACAAGATTATTAAACTTATTTAAAAAAAACAACAACTTTAAATCAGAAAAACATTTTGCTACAGGAAAAGGTAAGTAACTCATTACCCAACAATATATTTAATTTCCAATAATAATAATAATAGCAACAGCAACAACATTGTTGAATTATCTGTCATTTCTGAGAACAAGAATTTTTTTGAATGATTGCAATTTTACTTGCATAAGACATTGGTGTTAGGCCTATTACATTTTTAAACATTATTTTATTACAAGTCACAGCTTTTACAGTGAGGAGGATTTGTTTTTAGAACAGGTACGACGTTTCGATCACTGGCGCGATCATTCTCAGGTGCACAAGTTTTAACGGTAAAGAACATTTTTACATTTAAATCAACAATCTAATAATGTATTTAGATTTTAGAACTAATAGTGATTACTTGTACAAATGTATATCAATCGGTGTGAATTGGCAGATATTTATTTATGACTGAACAGAAGATGTATACAAATAAAGAATCAACATGAAAGAGGAACACCTAATCGAACTGTTACAATTAGCCACATTTATTTGCTTTTAATATAGAGATTTGTACTTCCTTCAATTACACGGACTCTCCATGGGAAATCCATTATCAAGTACACTGGCCTTTCTTTTCTTACATTACATAGAATTACATTCCATAGTCACTTCCATACACAAGTCTATATTTATGTAGATAACGGTTTTTTACGGCTTCACTTGTCAAGACGAACAAACAAAATTTCTTAAACACAAAAACCCACATACAGACACAAACTTCACAATGTTGATTGAAAACAGCTACACGATAAATCTTTCAAACGTTAAAATCATGCGCTGTATTAAACTAATACTTAATCAGTAAGTAAACTCAAAACGAAACTTAATTTTTAAACACTACATTCTTAATCTAGTCCCTTAGAGATTTTTAAGAATTAGAAGAGTGTATAGTACTAGACTAATAGTATTATAATGGATATGATAAATATTGTACATTCTTGAAAATCCCTAAGGGACTAGATTAAGAATTATGTTTGAAAATATAATAGGCCAACATCTTAGTTTTTAGTTGGTTGTACCTTGAATGCATTTCTGTGGATCTACTTATATATAATGCTTATGTTTTCTATATTAGCCCACAAATAAAGTTACCACAGTTGCTTTGATTAGTTTCAACCTTGCTTTGTGTGTTTTTATAAACCAAGTAGTATTTTTTCATTTATATAAATAAAGCTAATAACAACAAAAATTGTAATATACCTTCAATTTCCCACGAAATTCGAACCCTGGTACAACAAACGCTGTTTTATCAACAGTTGGCCAAGACCGTATAGTCCTCAAAGCGTTGCTCTGTAGGTCAGCCGAAGGTTGAAAGTCTACGTCCAGTAGAAGCAAAAATTCTGTTTTCACCTCTCTAAATTTCACCAGAGAATATATATATATATATAGAGAGAGAGAGAGAGAGAGAGTGAGCAAGAGTTAGTTCTACGCGTCTCTAACGTCAAATCAAATTTAGAATATATTTGCAATCGTATTTACAAATAAGAAATTAAAATTTTGAAGTATGCTATTTCGTGGTCAGGTAGCACCAACAGCCACACGCTACAGCCCTGACTTGGTTGTCTCTTCTTCGTCGGAATTCGATCCATGTTTTGGACCAGGAAGGGTCAGGTTCAGCGTTGACCTCTTTCTCCCTCGTTATTTGGTTTGTACTGTTACTGAATCCGAAGTAACAAATCTTGTTACGTTGTGTCCATTATTTACAGTATGGTATTTTTTTAAATTAATTAACACACTCGGAAAAAATCATTTGGCTGATTATTCTGACTTGCTTTGAATTTCGCGCCTTCGCTAATTTAACAGTGACAGACTAGAGGGAAGGCAGCTGGTCATTACCAACTATCGCCAACTCTTGGACTACTCTTTTACCAACGAATAGTGGGATTGGCCGTAACATTATAACGCCTCCATGATAAAAAGGTCGAGCATGTTCGGTGACGGGGATTCGAACCCATGACCCACAATTTGTGACTCGAGCGCCTTAACCACCAGGCCATGCCAGGCTCCGACTACTCTAATGGAATGACACGAAAAGATGCGACATGGTCTATACATAGCATATTGTTTGACATTAACATTTATTATACGTTGGTGTAAATATTACCTCAACATAACGCCTAGATTCATTTCACCTCTGGAAGAAGAAATAACTAAAACAATCAAGGAATTCTGCCTTACTTTATTCATCCTACTTCACATGTCCAATATTTGTCTTCTTTTTGATTTTTTTCTCAGTGAATTGAAATTATTGGCTGATCTCTTGCGACTGCAAAAGATCATTCAGAAATAAACAAAAATACACACATTGTTAGCGGAAACTTTTCCAATAATGGAATCGTGAATAAATCCCTGTACTATAACAACTCTTTAAAACTTTAAGAAATAGAAATTTTACGACATTAGTGCTTAACCAGCTATACAGCTTACCTAATGGCAATATTCCTCAAGGTGTTGATGGGATAGTTTTCAGAAGTGCAGTTTCCGACAACAATAGTAACTTGTCCACGTTTTTCAAGATTATGATGCTCGATAAATTTAGACACCATATTTCTGAAAGAACGATAATTAACGAAATGTGGCATGAGTCACAGTAGCATTACGATCTAGACTATATATATCACTTTAATATGTATTCCAGATATGTCTCATTTTAACCCTTTAGTCTATTATTGCAGTATTAGATCGAGTTTCGAATTTTGAGGAATATCTAACTAAACATCCCTAATTTAGCAGTGATAGACTAGAGGGAAGGCAGCTAGTCAACATCATCCATTGTCAACTCTTGAGTTACTTTTTTACCAACGAATAGTGGGTTTGACTGTCACATTATAACGCTCACACTATTGAAAGGTTGAGCATGTTCGTTGACGGAGATTCGAACCCACAGATTGCGAGTCAAACGTCCTAACCACCAGGTTATGCCAGACGATAGTCGTTGTAGCTACCATTCTGAATGTTTTGATTTCTTAAGGATTCTTGGAACGTTCGCATCTATAGGATGAAATGGTAGACTTGAAGTATTTTATATTACCATACAAGTTCTGTAAGTTCTTCAAACACTTCATCAAAAGTGAAATAAACACGTGATCAAACGTCTATTTCTAATTCTTGAAAAGCGTGTTTAGGTTAAATTTGTTTTTTGTTGTTAAGCATGAAGCTATAGAATGGGCTATCTGTGGTCTGTCTATCGAGAGTATCGAAACCAGAGTTTTAGCGTTATAAGCCCTCAGATTTACCACTGAGCCACCGAAGGCCTTCGATTAAATAAATATACGATTTACTTTATTAAAACACAAATCAAATAATTTATTTAACTTTTCGGTTTTTGCTTTAACGTACCAGTAAGTCTCCATAGGAATCAAGTAAATTACAAATTTTATTATCCACTAATTTATTTAATGATTCTATTGGCATTCAACAAAGATAAAACATTATTTTCGAAGCCAGTGTATGGATTAAATATTCGTACACAGAATCAAACTTGTCATTATACAACTACTACTTACACCACAAATTGTCATCCTAATAATACATACAAGTTAGCTACGAGGAGATGCTTTGGTCTTCACTTGACAAGTATATAAAACATTACACGGTAGCCACTAGGCCGAGTAAACAATGATACGAGTTTCTAAACTACGAGATAAGTATAGAAATGTTTAACTTGGCTTTTCCAAAGGGTTTATTACTAAAAAATTATCCCTTTGCATTTGTGAAGGATAGCAATATTACATGTGTTCCGCACGCTGAGAAAGATAGCAATATTACATGTGTTCCACACGCTGAGAAGGATGGCAATATTACATGTGTTCCGCACGCTGAGAAGGATGACAATATTACATGTGTTCCGCACGCTGAGAAGGATGGCAATATAACATGTGTTCCGCACGCTGAGAAGGATGACAATATTACATGTGTTCCGCACGCTGAGAAGGATGACAATATTGCATGTGTTCCGCACGCTGAGAAGGATGGCAAAAATTGTGGTGAAATATTAAAGTTCAAATTATTTTTTTGTAGTTTTAATTGTTTAAAAAAAGATTTGATATTGAAACTGTTTCTTGCTCAATAAATTATGTATATCAATCATTTAAGGTTCGTACAAATAGCATTCAACCACCATGCTTCTAATAATAATACCTGCAACTTCAAAACACTATATACAAGATATTACATCACAATATGGCAAAAAAGAAAAGTCTGATCTTTTTTTTCTTTGCAAAATTTCAGTAAGAAGAACATATAATAGTATACTTTATATTTGTTACAGGCCTCTACCATCTGGGCCTTTATTTCATTACCTGAGCTGAGCAGGTCGGCTGAGTTATAAAACACACAGTGCTAGTTAAAACACTACTTGTATTACTATCTTCTTATTAATCGCATTTCGCCAAAATACACTTGTAAGATTTGAAAATATATAACCTTTCAGCGCGGTCGTAAACCATGTGTCACACTATTATGGAAACTACTAAACAAGATGTTTTATACAATAATACAGTTTCTAGATAAGTTAAAAAATATATTTATATATTCATGCGCAGAGAAAGATAAAGATCATATATACTGAAGTTTAAAATAAATCCAACAAAGTATTTTTTGGATTATCATCTCATGAATTACGTATTTTTTAACAATATAAATTTATATACATCATTAATTAATGTACTCTTCAAATGAAGATTAATCTACGAAACTGTAAAGTTAAATACACGGTGAACATCATTAATTAATGTACTCTTCAAATCAAGATTAATCTACGAAACTGTAAAGTTAAATACACGGTGAACATCATTAATTAATGTACTCTTCAAATCAAGATTAATCTACGAAACTGTAAAGTTAAATACACGGTGAACATCATTAATTAATGTACTCTTCAAATCAAGATTAATCTACGAAACTGTAAAGTTAAATTCAGGGTGGCAAATACTCATGCTTAAACCTATGGTTTGATTTTTAAGATATACAATTGCATAATAATAAATCATTTAATCTGCTTTCAATTTATAATAAACTATATTACAAATACAAAGTTAATACTATACATTCTTAGATACATAACCATGCAGCTATTAGAAATGATGATGAAGACGATCACCTTTCAGAAAGCACTCGTGCTTCATCTTTTTTCCCAAATGCAGGAAGAAACACCGCAATAGAGACGGCTCCCTCCCATGGCACCATTGTTTGGTTGAGGAGTTTTAACCTACTCATCGTTAGTTGAGTTGCAAGAGTTACAGACGATTCATTGGCTAATCTGCAAATTTCAGAAACCATAAAAAGATCATTAAGTCAACGTATTTGCAAATGTTTCAGTTTTCCGACTTTAATGCAGGTTTCAAAATGTATCCGTTTCACTATGATTTTGAAGTTGAAACACTGCACTGATATTTGATAATACACTTCTATAGAAAGCTGTTATGTGTTTATCCATTATCTGGCTAAGCCTGTGATTCATTTGGATCACCTTTTGTTAAAGTCTAACATATGAAATCTTAAAGTTGTCATAATGCCTAAACGTTCATAATTTTATCTCACCTGTGCCATATATATATATATATATATATATATATATATATATATATATATATAGGTTCCATAAACATTAAGTTCTAAACATTTACAATGTATTTCACATATACTTAGTAGTTCCATAAACAAGAACTAATTTTCTTTCTAACCGTGCAAAGTTCTACCTGAAATATACTTTCCACATATCAAATGTTACCAATAAAAATGTAGGGAAGGTGAGTACTCTGTAATCCAGATAACATTAGAAAATGATTAATGTTAAACTTAAATACTACTGGCTTTCAACACTAACACTTAAAAATACTACGTTAAACAATGCTATGATTTCTTGAAGAGTTCCATACGTTTCTGGTGGTACCAAGATAGGTTCCACATTCAGATAGCAGGGTCGTATGTCCAATGCTCTTTCTGGTTCTTGAAAACAAGTGTCCACAACATCACTACGCGACAAAGAGCTGGCCGTTTGTAATCCTAAGTAAAATATACTAAATGTGAAAAACTGAATACATACAAGATAAACTAACGAAATACATTTTTTATGAAGAAAAAAACTTGATTTTTTCTCCAATATTCAAGGGATATTCTATATTTCCTCACGAATATCAAACTTATACATGGCACTTGATACAGTAAAACCGTCTTCACATACACACTATTATATAGTGATTGATTATTAATAATTACTTTTGGAATTCAACATTAGAAATTAATTGAGAATCGTGGTTTAACGATATTATTTTTATAATGATACAGTTTTAATAATGTACAACGTGACATAACTCCATTAGTTATGCTAATTTACGATTCATATAAAAGCATGTTGCTCTTGGCCGTCCTAACCTGAAATAGGAAAGACGACGACATTTTTGAAACCGGCGTCTGAAACCTTGCCTCTACATTCCAACATCAAAATTATTCCCCAGATTGTGACTTCGGGTGGGGATATATACAGTAATCTTATTGGTGATGGTTCCAATACAAAATCAAGTACAGACGAGCGCCTGAGATGCCAGAAAAAGAAAGAAAACAATAATAAAAAAGGTCATATAAACAGTCTATACAGGAAGTCCACTGAGCAATAAAAGTACTAAACATATCATAAAAAAATGTTGCTGATTAATTGATATTGCTATAACACAAAAACGAGTAAAGAAACAACAACGATTATAGTTTCTAAAACTATTTGTAAAAATAATGGGCTTATTCTTCTTAATACCATATATAATAGTAGTATTTAATAAGTAGGTTGGATAATATGGGTTTTGGGCTAAGGACTCTTCTACACTAGGTGTCTGTGAGTTGTTGGCGATGAATTTAAAAAATAAACGAACAGCACGCATTGCACTTGTTTTCAATATATATATATATATATATATATATTCTAACTAGTTAAACGTACGTACAACAAATTCTTTACACTATAGAGATCATAGGCATATCATAAACACTATATATATATAGTTGAAAAGTCCACTTATGCCTATTCAGTTGCTTTAGAATCTCAGTATTCTGTGTATGATTCACTTACAATTATAGTATGAGTTACCATGGTCGTATATTGCTCTTCCACTAATAGTCTGTTCCTTCTGTCATAGTTCACACATGCACACAGGCTTATTCAATTACTTTAAAACTCGCTTTGACGGAATAAATTATACTTCTTTACTCTAACACAGTGGTTCTCAACTTGGGGCATATGGCCCCCAGGGGGGCCACGCCATATTTCTAAGGAGCCACACGAGAATGACGGAAAATTAGGGGCCATAGTAAATTCCGAGTGGGCCACCAAAACTTCACTTCCTAAATAAAATATTTCAACAGCCCAAGCTAGATTTAAACGTGACAAACATTATTTCTGGATAGGTAGTGAAATAGCTAATAAGTTTCCACAGCTCTGGAAGAAGGCAAAGTTGTATTTCATCACTTTTCCCACATCTTATCTGGTTGAATCTGTTTTTTGTCGAGTGACTTATTTGCTATCAAAAATACATAACCGCCTTGATGTTGTGAAGAGAGGTGATCTTCGCTTATCACTGACCACACTGCAACCAGACATTCTAAAACTTTCAAGTGTTCATCAGGCCCAAGGATCACACTGAATAAAATGTCAATGATTAACATAACATTTTTTACTTGTAAAAGTAAACAGTATGTTGTAAACAAAATATTTAAAAACAATACAATATTGTAAAAATAATATTATAAATATATTATAAATCAACAGTGTGTAAATAAAGTAACTTTTTTTCCCAAGTAACAGCGTCTAGGAGGGAGAGGCCACAGAGATAAATCAAACTCAAAAGGGAGCCACGAGCAAAAAAAGGCTGAGAAACACTGCTCCAACATACCAATCGTTAGACCTATATTAATCATCAGGCGTTTCACTCCTACAGCAATTAACTTTACGTTTAACTTTTCTTTGACCGAACTTCTACTTTCCGTGACTGTACTTTCTCGGCTCTATCTGTCTGCTGTTCCCTCTCGTCTCACACTATTTATATATTTATCACTTAATCGTCTCGTCGCCTTCTAGAAATCTATCTATATCCTCGACATCAATAAATTTCACGCGATGTTCAATAGCCTCAACATCAATGAATTATAAACACAACGTACAATTTTTACCGAGTTACGTAGCTAAACTTGTCATTACTTTAACATAATTTATTTTAATTCTATTGTTATGAAAAACTAAACATTCACGAAATATTCATTCACAAAATAATTTAATTAATAACACCTACACTAATCAGTCTTTTATATCATGACAATAATTCAGAATCTATATTACATGGAAATGGTGATTTCTTTCTTTTTTGTGGTTATATTATCTGCTTTCATTAGCTTTGAAAAAGTTAGAAAAATAAATATTGTCTCTCGATGGGTAAACGGTAAATTTAATGACTTACAACGCTCGGATCTGGGGTTCAATTCCCCTTTGTGGACAGAGTGCAGATAGCCAATTGTGTAGCTTTGCACTAAACAAAACACCAAACTTAAATATATTTTTATTTTGTGTACATTATTGTGGTATTACATTTCAAGCAACACTCGTTTTAAACCAAATATTTTATCCAGGAGGTAAGCTTATATAAGCATTTGTTTGTTTGTTTGTTTTAGCGCAGGGCATTGTAACTCCGTAAATTGAGTGCTGTTTAGAATAAAGTGAGTAATAGAAGAAGAATAACAACAACAAAAAGACATTTTTCTGCACGATATACCCAAGTACAAACACGGAATTCCCTGGAAATCACTATCCGTCTGTACTCATATAAACAACTGTAAAGTTGGTGTATGCGTTTTGAATTCGTTCATTGTGAGGTTTACGAGAAAATCAAACTATTAAGTGTGAAAACGTGAAGAATGAATTTGAAGAAAACAAAGAAAGCTCTCTTTTGAAAATAGCTGAAAAACGTGTCATATATCTTCTGAAACTACCTATCGATGAGTGTATCACGAGCGAAAGGAACCGCAGTTGTTCAAAAGTTCACGACTTTATAACAATTTAAAATTCCCAGCTAAAATCGCCTCAAAATTTCCACAAGGTGATAGTTCCAGCTATAGGTGTCGCTAAAAGTGATTCTACACTTCATATTTCCAAGGAATGGTTCAGACAGAAAAACAATCACTTAAGATGACACCACTATGTAACTTAGTTGTTTTCTAACGTTATAGTATAACGACTAATAACAAGTATAGGTAGAATAATAAGTTTGCTTATTGACAGTATTAAGTACGGTAGAGTTTAGCCCGAATTAAACTAACGCAAAAAACGCCCACAAGTCACAGTGTAACTTACAAGTTACAGTGTTAATTTCTTTTATTGAATATAGGCTTACCTAATGTTAGGCCTAAGACAGGTGGACTTCGGTAAAACAGAAAATATAATAATGGTGAAAATCTCGCCAATTTAAAATAATTTTATTAGTGAACACGAAAACAACGTTTCATTTCAGGCAACAGCCCTTCAACAGGGTTCCAGTGAGGATTCAGTGTCTGCGACTAGAATATTGTTACGTCTCTGGTCGTTGGTTAATTTTCAGTAAAAACTCTTTCCGAAGAACTTGAGCAATACAAGTCCTTTCTTAAATAAAACTGGTTTATTCTTTCTGAATACAACTTTGCAATACACTTAATTTCCACAGTCGCGCTATAACAAACGCTATAATTCACAACGAACGTCTCACGTGCTCGCTCAACAATACGTCTCTCTCTGTCCGCAGTTCAATTGCACATTGTTGCCGTCACGTCTTGACCGTCTTATATGTACAAGAATACCGAAATCTAGTAAACGCTAGAGCATTCACGAACTTTCGAGAATATGACGTGTTACTAGCGTCACGTGACCCCCGCTGTCGTAACA
Source organism: Limulus polyphemus (assembly GCF_000517525.1). Lineage (NCBI taxonomy): Eukaryota > Metazoa > Arthropoda > Merostomata > Xiphosura > Limulidae > Limulus > Limulus polyphemus. Next base: position 77,627 of record NW_013666116.1, on the reverse strand, counting down.
GTATGTTTTAGTATTCCAGAAATCCTGTACTCAAAGAAGTACTGTTGCAATAAAGATATTAATTTGACCGCATATGTTTTACACTATAACAGGTCTCTTGCTAGTTAAAAATATTACAAACAACTAGCATAAAATGAAAAAAAATTTTATTAGTTTGTTACAACTTGCTATATTTATTTATGAAGTCATTTTTAACGATTTTAATAAAATGATGAATAGATTTTAATAAATCTAAGTAATTTCGGAGGAAAATATTAGAGTAAAACTTTAAACTTACCTTAACAACTTTAAAGTGCCGTTACTAAACCTAATTCCAACCAACAAAGTCATTCTAGATGCGGAGGATTTCTGTAAATGAAGATCAATCAGAGAATATAATAATCACGCAAAACACAGAGAATATAGCAAACAGCACAGGAAAGTATTTACTATCTACTATGATAGCACTGAAATGTTATATACTTCGATGTCTGCGTTTAGGATTTTTGTATTATTCTAGAAGTTCTGTAACAACAAGATACTAATATCAAAAGGCCTCTAGTTCAATCACGTAAAAGTTCACACAAAATACCCTCCATAACTAAACCTTGAAAATGTATTAAGTTCTATTCTACCATTCTATATAAAAAAAATACTTCTTATCAGTCTAAATAATACTCAAAAGACGAAGACTGGTCTTGAACTAAAATTCCTATAGATGAAATAAAATAATATGGCTTCCCATAGATATGTTACTTACTTTTTTTCCAACAACTTCCATTGAAATGTTAATTCCTCTGAGCAAGGCTTTCGTTTTAATCGGTATGTACTGGAATATTTGATTACCCGTTCGTGAACATTGTGCTTTTAGTGTCTGTGTAATACAATTAAAATCCTACGGTTAGTAACCCAAGTGGTAGTGATTCACCATTTTCAATTACTGGATGACATTTTGTTACAAACTGTAAGGTCAAGAAACATTAAGATGGAACGGCCCATTGAACATACTTTAAAGTAGTTATTTAAGATCATCATATATATACAACTCTTGCATATAACACGTGTAATAAGTCTGTAAACAAAAAGGTGTAATTAACTTTAAATTTATAGAATTTATAGAATTAAAAGAACAATTTACACACATATATATATATGGATCTTCCAAATGTTTCGGAAAAGACTAAAGAGCAACATTGTAATAAGGTGAAACCATATCAAGAATACATTCAGTTATTTAAGGAAACATTTAAAATGTGTATTAGACATGAGTGAAAACAGACAGGTGTTTCTTCAATACTTGCTGGATTCGTTTAGAACTTTCCACTCTTTATGCGTCGTTAACAGGCTAAAAAAAAAACCAGAAAACTAAGCAAATATACAATGATATATGTGTAGACTATAAATGTAATGGATGTAGAAGAATAAAAATACTTATAAAAGATTTTATTTTAGGAAGAAAAAAGTTCAGAAAAAACACGACCATTTTAGAAATTGATCTTTTTTTTTCTTTTTAAACGGCAGTATACAAAACATGCAAGTTGTTTCTTTTACTTTAGGCAGGTTCACCTAAAAGTTTCAAAATTTTTCACATACACGCACGTATGCCATTATCTGTAGGTTTAACAACAGAAATTGATTGTGGAATGCGTGTAACTTGTGATTGCCTTGGTTACTTATTTTTAATGATTGTTCCCCTTTGGTGTTACTCAAACCTTTCCAATTGGAATGTTATGTAGTTTCAGCAGAGGTTCGACCATATTAGTGAATTTGTGACACTAACGATACATTCGCCTCCCCTTGTTTGACAAAATAATCAATTACTTGAATAACAGATTCGCTTTGAGATTCACTTCGGATTTCGTCCAGAATTCCTTCTGGTGAAAGCTCACTCCATTTAGGTTCCTCGGAGGGTCGGCAGTAAGTTTATGGACTTGCAACTCTAACATCCAGGTTTCGGTTTCCTGCAGTGAACAGACACAGATAGCCCATTGTGTAGTTTCTGCGATAAAATAAACAAAATCTCTCCATTCAGAAACAGTGGTGTCTTGTACTCTCGTCACTTTGATCGTTTTTGTACTTATAAATACATATTCACTTTGTTTTACATCGTGTTTGGTATGTTTCTTCAAATCCAGTTAGAATAAAAAATTCAGATCTAATTCCGTAGAGCATTTTCTTCCTTTCCTCCTGCTCTGCGATTACTTTCCTTACTCACAGGACACTAAAATATCACAGAATAATTTTACTTCAGTTCATCCATCATTTGCATAAAAGACCATTATAAAACACGTGTCTGCAATTTATTTTAAAATAAAACAAAATATTTGGAAACATTCTCTTTCTCTCTTGTCTTTTTTTTTAATTTATAAAATTGCCAATTTTTTGTTGTGCTAAAAAATTTCCACTCTATAAAGTGCGAAGGTGTTTGTCATTTACTGAGTAATATCTTTAGAAAACTCCAGTTTTTCCCGTTTTCTAAAGATTCACCTAGGTGGAAAACAGTTTTTTTTAAAGAAATTAATAACTCCTTTTTGTATTTAACGTTAACAGGTGATTAAAACTTGTAAACTTCTTACCGGATAACACACTCCATCATAACACATCTTCTTTAATGACCAATGAGAATAAGAACTCCACCAGCCTGTACTGAATATCCGGTTATGAGGTGCTACTTGAAGCGAAAGAAGGCTCTCTCTAGGCTTTTCGTACATTGTCATCGTCGGAAGGATTGTTAAGTGTTTGCTAGTCACATGAAAGAAGAACAGAAAATCAACAGGACAATACTATTATAAGATTCTGTTCAGTTCCTTGGATTATAAATAACTCCAAATTTTCTTTAGTCAGATTTCTTTGATAATGTGCAATAAATCAGTATACACGACATATTTAAAATGACTATCAGCTTTAATAGAATTAACGTTGCGAAAAACTTGGAATCACGCAAGTTTTTCCGTGCACAGAATTTCAATATTCTGATGTACCTGTCACACGATTCTGAAATTATAGTTAACATCTAAGAAGTTAATTTTATTTTGAATTAGCGATGAGAAAACTAGTATTATGGTTCTTTCTTTTCACAACTTTTCCGTTTTACGTAATATTTAGTGATTCAGTGAGGGTTGTTTTGCATTTATTCTGTGGTTACCAGAAACTGTTATTTTATGCCTGAATAAAAATGGATAGGCTAAAAATAAAAGAAAGCCTAAATTACTTCTCCGTTCAAACTTCAAGTACACGATTGCTTACAAAAATTTTTAAAACGTGCATTTTTCCCTTTCTTTCATGACACCGTTAAAGTTATTCCCATTCAAATTCTACTTAAGAGAGAGTGGAGCAGAGGCTGATTAAAGTGTGGGAAAACCAATAGTGATGTAGTTGCAATGTTTAATCATATGAGATTTGAATCTAGTGCTTCTAATTTTATTTAATAAATCGTTACAGATAGGTGGTAAATGTTTTATTATATTATTATTAACGTGATTAGCACAAATGCAGCATTATTAACACGAACGTAAATATAGTAATATGTGTAATAAGATACAAGAAACGTTTTCTGTTATTATTTGATCTTGATGCAATAGTTGATCAGTTTCTTAAGCCATCTAAGCAGTGTGCTGTTGTTTGTGGTAGAGCAAATAGGTTTTTAGGTTGTACCTACAGAAATATTCAATATTAGTCTAAATAGGTTAAAATTTCTTTGTATAGGTCACTGGTTAAGCTGCATTTGGGGTATTGTGTTCAGTCTTGGGATCCTTACCTTAGGAAGGACAATGAATTTTTGGAAAGGGTTCAGAGGGATCTGATTGAGGTGTTTAAGATTGTAAAGGAAATTGATAGTGTTCATGCATCATATTTTTTACACACGTAACAGTGAGAATAGTAGGACTAGGGAACACAAATGTAAATTTTGGCAAGGTAGGAGTCATCATCAGCTAAGACAGTTTTATTTTTCTAACAGGGTGGTTGGTCTTTAGAATGGGTTGCCTTCGGATGTTGTGAAGGCAGTAAATTTAAATGAGTTTAAGTGAAACTTGATAAGTATATGAATGATAAGGGTTGGCTTTAAGATTTTTTTTTTATATAATTTATTTATTAATAGCTTTAGTTTAGCTTAGAGGATAGGACAGCCTAGATGAACCAATAGGTCTCATGTTGTCCCGAAACATTTTGTTATATTAAGTTTACATATACCGCTATGCCTACTTAGTGTGATCCTATACTTATACTCATTGAAGTGCATAATGTATAGGCAGCATGTCATGGAGTGTCAGAGTATTTGTGACAAGGCAATGTATGCATTTATCTACCATGAGATATGAAAAAAAAAGGAAAAAGGATTGTTTATAAAAGTTACTAATGGGACTTAATATTTTTGATGTACATAAACAGATAAAAAAGGTTTCCACAACCCTGTTTCGATCAAAGTTTCAAATCGTGTTATTAGAGATGTGTGACCATTAATGTTGTTAATCTGAAAAATCATTATATTTGCTTTTAATGTAATTTGGCATACAAAGTTACTAGAATTAACTTCAAACATTTATACTTACAGTACGGTAAATATTGATGGTGTGTAGTAGTTTATCCAGAACATATAAGCTGCTATATAAATGACGGTAAGTAGCATCAGTGCGAACAGAAAATGTTTGCAGTGTTCAGTTTTCATTGCACAGTTTTAAGTATTATCTGAAAAATAAATAAACGCTTCATGAGATGGTGTTTTATAATTTTAAAGAAAGTAGAATAAGAACTTTAAATGAATGAAAACATAGAAACTAGAATGTTCTGATAAGCAAGTAAAAATCTTCATTGAAGATTACTCGATTGATGAAGTTATAAAATTAAGTTGCTCATTTTTAGTTTAGTTTTATTAAAAACAAACGAAAAGTGAATCACCACCGACTGAAATTTAAGTTGATGCTGGTGTAACTGACGGGTAAGTATTAAGTACCAGGGTATGGGAGATTGGTAGGAAATGTTTATGGATTAAACAAACAAGCAATTATAATGGACAGTAAAGAAAAAACTCGATTACAAATGTAAAGCAACTAAAATCTAATTATCACAGAAATTCTCAGATTAATTTTTCCAAACGCTTAACCCATTGACTGCTAATTCACCGTATAAGGTACGGTTCGCCTCCGGCAGTTGAAGCTGAGTGTACTGTATACAGTGTACGGCTCGCAAAAATTCCGCGCGCGTTTTAAGCAGCCGCAGTCAAAGGGTTAATTTCGCAGAGTCATGTGGCTGTCTTCTTAGTTAAAGAAAAAGACTTCTGATTGCTGGAACAGAAATCTTTTTTTACCAAATGAAGAAATATAGGATTCATATCACAGTTTCAGAGTGTGGTATTCCAATATCCCAGATCACTCTATACAAATCTTGTATATCTCTTCACTTGGGTATGATTCACACCCCAGAGAATAAATGATAGATAACATAACATTTTGGGACAACACGAGACCTATTGGTCCACCTCGGCTGTTCCATCCTCTAAACTAAACTAAAGCTAATAATAAGTAAATTTCAAAAAAAATTCTTATAACCATTCCATATCATCCATATACTTATCAAGCTTTCTCTTAAACTCACTTAAATTTACTGCCTCCACAACATCCGAATGCAACCCATTCCAAAGATCAATCACCCTGTTAGAAAAATTGTCTTAGTTGAAGATGACTCCTACCCAGCCAAAATTTATCCTTGGGTCCCCTAGTCCTACTATTCTTACTGTTAAATATGAAAAAAGATGATGCATCAACACTATAAATTCCCTTTACGACCTTAAACACCTCAATCAGAACCCCCCTAACTTTTCATTTTTCAAGAGAAAATATTTTGAGAGATTTCAACCTCTCCTCGTATGACAACCCCTTCATCCCAAGCACCATTCTAGTAACCCTTCTCTAAACCCTTTTCAACAATTCAATGTCCTTCATAAGGTAAGGAGCCCGAGGCTGAACACAATACTCCAAATATGTCTAACCAGTAATCTATACAATGAAATTATAACCTCTTTAGACTTGTCTTCAATATTTCTGTACATACAACCTCAGTTCCCTTTACAATCTTAAACACCTCAATCAGAACCCCTAACTCTTCTTTTTTCAAGAGAAAACATTTTCTCTCAAATTCCTGCATTCTCATTCAAAGGCTCCCCTTGTATATGTTATTAGTGACTGATTCATTTTATGATGGATAACCCTCATGAATGATTTTGTGAAAGGTATCATATGTGTGTGTGTGTCACATAATTGTATATTTATTTCACATACACACAAGTTTCCAGCTTCCATAACTTGACACACACTAGTAGCTTTCGACAAATGGCCCAGGACCTGTGCACCAGTACCTCAGCAATTGACTTGGGCTACACTCGTAAACTACATGTTGGTTGTGTTATGGTTTAGTAGCAAGTGACTCACATATCCAATTCTTAACCACCCTCAAAACCCTTGGTTAAATATTATTTGATCGAAGAGCTTATCATTCTTTAAACTTCCAATTTTTTAATAACAAGCTTAGAATTAATGTGGTCATCTTGCTTAACTCTGTTTCCATTTAGCAACTGTTTAGTTTGAGAATTATTGTTTAAACCTCCATTAATAAAAACTAAAGAAAAGTAAAATTTGATTACCCAGCCATCCCATAATCATCAGATATTAGCCTTTCTGTATCATCCCACAAAGGCCCTACTCCCATCCTAACATTTTGTTTACCCTTAATGTATTTGACCAATACTCTTTATCTACTGTAACCCTTCAAATCTACCATACTTGTAGTCAATTAAATTTTCTTATATTATAATGCTTTTCTTTAATTGTATCCTTTAAACTCTTTGTGAGCCAACCTATTTTATTTTTAATTATAGCCACCCTTTTTTAAGGGGCATGCCTAAATTGAATATTTAATAATTGTTTTAGAATTTTCCCGCATTTGATCAGTATCTTCAATTAATTCAGTTTCCTAATTCATAACAAATAATTTTTATCTCATCCATTCAAAGTTGTTTCTAAAATTTAAAACCAAAATCTCATTATTCCTTACCTCCATATGCAACAAAACATCAAACATAACTGAAAAAAGATAATTTACACCCAAATGTTCACCTATCTCCGCCTTCTCAACTATTTATGTATTATAAGTTTACGATAAATCTGAAATATCTGTGTTCCCAATAGGTTCCCTAACCAATTTGTGAAGAAAAACTATCCTAAACAGTCTCTAAAAAACCGTCTCCCTCATGATTCGACTCTAACATTTTCCAATCTATATGCTTGAAGTTAAAATATCTTATAATTATAACCTCATTAACAGTCGAATTCTTTATCTCAGTGTAGTTTCTCATTAATTTTATCAGTTTCACCTAATGGTCTTTAATAAGTTTCAACTAAAAACACTAACAGAAACTCAAACATATTCAACCTCCTTGCTATTATCTTTGATATCCTCAACTTCAACAGGATGTAACTCACATTTTATATATATAAAGCCACTCCTACTCCTCCCCCCTCTATCCCTATTAAACAGCCTATAACCCTGTATTTAAAATAAGTTCCTATCAAAATTGTCTAAATTCAACCAGACTTCAGTTATTTTCATTACATCCAAGTCCTTTGTTCCGACCAGTGCTCTAAAGTAATCTATTATTTCTTATATTTCTAGCCTTACAATAATAAAAATTTAGCCTACCATTAAAAATACTTTTTGTACATTGTTTCTGCACTATACTTTTATTAACGTTTTATTTATTTTTCATTATTCTGGTCTCACTACTGTCTAGTCCTAGTTTAAAACTTCCCTTAAAGTTGAGTTAATAGCCGTTGCAAACAAGCCAGCCCTACACTATTCAAGTGTAAACTATCCATTCCAAAATGCTCCCCTTTCTCATTAAACTGATCCTACAAATCAAACCAGCCGACCAGTTCATTCGTACATATTAACCTGAGGCTAGTATTCAACCCTAGTGACCTACTTATAATCTCATCTCCACAATTACGTCTTAGCAGTATTCCTGACAAAATTAAATTATTATGTCCCTTTCTTTGAATGCCTTCATCAATTCCTTGTACTTAACAATTAGCTCCTCTGATCTACCCTTCCCTGCATCATTAGTAACTGTATGCACTAAAAAGACTGCATCATTAGCACCATTTGTTATACCACTTGCTCCGTCCGTTGTATCCTCCATCCCTGACCCTGAAAAGCATGATCTTACTCTTTTTTTTTCCCTATTTATTCTACAGATTATCCTATCTACGTGCTGTACTAAAAAATCACCTACAGTAATAACCTCCTTATGTTTTTCATTACCATCCCTATCCGTCCCTTTTGTTATCATTCCTTCCCATAGGTCCTCATCTGCACAAGCTAACGACTGAAGTATTTAAACAATTATTGGGATACTTCGTTAGGGCGTTTCTTCCGTCAAATGCCAGTGAAGACGACTTTGAAAAATATTTATTAAGAATGCACCATCTGTTGGTACATACTGATTTTATTACTTTAGTAATCTGGCAATTTTCGATATTCCGTGGCATATTTTTTACCGAAATTGGCCCATGGGTTTTGCAAAAGTGTTTGAGTTGGAATTGTTTTGATCGTCTGTTATTCCTCTTTGAAAGTAATGCACTTGCGGTTGCGCATACTTAAGAATATTGCTTAAATCCGCAGGAAAAAGGTATGGAACATGTATGTGTACATTGAATCTAGTAAAACGAATTAACTTTATAATAAAAAATTCGCAAGATAATTCACAATTTCGATGCCTGTGGTAGGCACAGAATAGATAGCCCATTGTTTAGCTATGTGCATAACAATAAAAAACAAACAAAAATGCTTGAAAAATAAAGCGAAAAATAAAACATTTTATAAGCACGTTTATATAAAAGCATCAAGACGCTGCTTGTGAATACTTTCCATATTAACAACGTTATTGGCTGTTTTTATTTATTTGCTTATTTAATTCATGGTTAATGAAAGGTTATTTTAGGACATGAAAAGTTGATTCCTATATATGTAATTGTAAAAAAAAGAAAAAAAAACACGCAAAAATGCCCATAAAAACTGCAAAACATAAAATGTGAAACAGAAAATTTTCATGTATCTCCGCATTAACCCAACAAACCTTCATGTCAAATTTAGTAAAGGTCCATCAACAGGGGGCGAAGTAATGGTGAGAAAACGTCCATAAAAACTGCAAAACGCAAAATTGAAAATTTGCATGTACCTCCCCATGGACCCAATAAACCTCCATACCAATTTTGGTATAGATCCATCCACACCCTTCGAAGTAGTTACATGGACATACAACAGACTTTACTGTTATATTTATATAGATTATTTTTTGTATTTACTTATTAATTGCATGCAGAGACAACGCTATTAACACATTTTCCCGTAATGATTTTATATTCATCTACAATAACCAAAACCTGTAAAAAGAAACGAAAATATTTTGGCCTTAAAGAAATATATTTTATAGATTTAGTCTTTTAGAGCTTGTTTCTTTCTGGATTAATATATTTTCTTTTCCTGTGTTAGATAGGCCCGCACCAATTGTAACTGAAATGTATTAAGTACCGACTCTTTACGTAATATAGTAACATCAGGAAAAAAATAAAATATAGCGAAGGTACTTGGTTAGTGTTCACCTATATATATTAATGTTTTTTGACATATTTCAATTTTAAGAGAGTAAAATACTATAAAATGAAAAAGGCATTTTGCTTAAAAAGCACATTTAAATAGTATTTAAGGTACCTTATAAGTGTTACTCGTAAAATAGATTTTACATAAAATAATAAAAATGAAATTTAAATATAGGATTTAAGTTTTTACTTCGCTTTACTCTAAGTTTTGTTGGTACTCTATATAAGCGCTTGTTTCACTTAAAACTTTGATTTTAGAATTTAATTATTACTTTCTAGTTAGCGCTAAGCTACACAATGAACTGCGTTCTATCCATCGCAGGGAATAGAAACCCGGATCTTAGTGTTATAAGTCCAGAAACTTACCGCTGACCCACAGAGTGATTCAAGTAATAGATTGTTCATTTTAAAGATACATGTGCATCTTGAAACGAAGACCGATTCTCTTCACTAAATTTGAAACAGCAGACAATGGATGGTAGAAAGCTCGTTGTTAGCGAGGCTTTCCGAGATTAACTGTTTACTGTTTCTTTGTGTTGACCAACAACGAATTTTATTTTTAGTTTGTTATTATATTCAGGATAACTGCCCTAGTGCTTTTCGATATTATCAACCAGAAGCTCATAAAAAATAAATAACAACAAACTCTTTGCCCTTCAAACTGGACATTATTGTTACTTTGGTAAAAAGTAATACAAAGTAATATCTATACGCATTCACCCACTCCACATCTACCCATTTATCATATAATACAACTAATTTAAGCAGGTATGAACATACATTAAATATAGGAAATTATATTTCCCTAATTAATATAAAACTTATTTATAGATATGATTTACCCAAAAAGTTCGTTTCATAAATTGTTCTAAAAATATATTTACTGTTGTAAAGGTTATTTCCATTACTTCATACATGATATGACTAAAAATATTAAAATCACTTTTACATTAATTTACATTAATTCTTTACATAAATTTACATTAATTTACATAATTTCTTTACATTAATTCTTTCGCCTACAACCAATCACCAAAGAATGACTGCTCTGGGTCACTAGTCCAGATTTAATCACGATGTCTTACTGCACGAGCTTATCAGAATTTTACGTGGTTTTATCATAACGTACGTTCATTATTTCTGAGCAGCCTAATCGTGTACATGTGCACGAATGAGATAAGTATGGAGAATTACTTCAGAAGATATTCTGTTATTAATGGAAAATTATGTGTTCACCACAATGGAGGACGATCTAGATGAAACAGCATGGAACCTCATAACAACCTTTTCCTCGTTACGAATTCAGGGTGCTGGATGTAAGCATATACTTGTTAAGAACTGAAAGACCGACTCTTTCAAGAGCTTCTTTAAATGAAATTTCCAGCCTTGAAAAATATTTTGAAACAAATTACATGCCCTGCTTTGCTGCCTAGTAAACTCAGGATAAAGGAACAAAAAACAAAACTCGAGAGACCTAATGACAATGCATTATAATGTAGAAATTAATGATGCAATATAAAAAAGTCAATTTCCAGTCATTAAAGAGCCAAGGTTGTTAGTTCATAGGGCTAAGTTGCCATTTATAATTGTTTAAGCCCCTGGTTCCTTTCAGATGATTTGCACACTGTGCGCAGCTAATTTCTTAATTTTTCAAACATATATTTAGATATATCACTTGCCGTAATTACTCTTAACTACTGAAGATAGTTTAAAAAGATTGAAAACACAAAAATTGTTGTTTTTTAAGATCAAAATTCATACTTCATTTCGGTTATTCACGATTTCTATCCCTGATTCACTAAGCTTGCGGAAGTTCTGTAAACATATACAATTAATCGTAACTTGAACTAACTAAACAGAGAACTCAAACTTATTGTTATTATGCAAACCTTAATGGTATATTTACACAACACTTTTTCTTCCGTTTTTAGAAGCAAAATGGACTATAAAACCTCTATTAATTATTTATTGGCTTGCTGTATAATAGAAATTTTTAATTGAATTATATAATCATACTATATTCATCGCGCTTTTCACCATTCCCATTATATGGTACTGACTTGACAGTGACTGCTACAAGATTCTCATAGACAAGTGAAACCAATTGAATAAATAGAGTTGTTTAAACAT
>NW_013666116.1:63215-64891 GCF_000517525.1 Limulus polyphemus | reverse complement strand
TGTTAAACAAATGTCTAAACAACTCTATTTATTCAATTATGTACAAGCTGCCTAGTGTCGGCTAACAATACGAAGAATTAAATTGTAGCGAAATGTTACAAGTTCTTCAAATACCTAGAGAATGATAGGTTTCTTTTTTGTGAGTGTAAAACACTTAAATACACCAGTTCTTAGTGAAACCAATGTTTTTCTGAACCTCAAGCGATTGTGAAAATCAGTAAACTTTCCTTGATCGAAGCAAAATTCTACGAGTGTTCGATGTAAACAATTTCATAAGTACACTTGATATGATGTAGTACACATCTTTAGCCATTTAACTAAAATGACACGATGGAGATGTTTTGTCATTCATCTATGTTCTAAGGGCTCCAATACGATACAGCTGTACATATTTGTTCCAAGATCAGCAAATCCAACTCCTGGGAAAATCGAGTTGTCTATTTTTTACAGTATCGTGGAGATTGCAAAATGAGTCTGGTACAAACAATCTAGGTTGTACAAACTGAAACTGTTCTTTCATCTTCTTATATTTGGTACTTTGCAAAGTGAATCCCTTTGACAGCAACGTAGTCTAGTCTTTAAACTCGTCTATCAAGATGATTTTCTTTCATAGGTTTAATTATAGGCTCTATACTGTGATCCTCAGCCTGAGTATCATAAAGTCGTAGATGTAAGCACCTAAATTCTTTTTATAAAATCACACTTGAAATACAGCTGGTTTTACTCAAACGTTATATTGTGATGATTTACTTAGCGCTCTCGAAGTTTACAGTGCTTATAAGCAATTTTACTGAAAAATATTCTGGATGGTAAGTGAATATAAATTAGTATTTGAATGACCCCATCCATGAAAGCCTTCCATACACGCGCACACTATTTTTCAAGAGTCGTAGATCATCCTTCGATGGTCACAGATTAATGTTTTACATTCACTACACAAGCGAGGTAGCAATCGTTTTGATTATTCTCATTTTTTATTATGTATTTTGAAGTGTTTGTTCTGCAACTTTGGTGAAAATATTACAATTGCACCACCATCTAAACAACTTTACTCATATCAGTACTTCTACTTTGCATTGGTAAGTAGTAGGTGTGTCCATCTTGAATGATACTAATGAACTACGCAGAATTCATTGTCTCCCTCAAAATAATCCTGGCTAGGACAACTGTGTAAGACTATAAAAATCATCAGCAAACTGCCCAGGGTTAGGTGTCTATGTATTTAGTTTAAAGACTTAGTGTTTCAGCACAAGTGATTTACATTCTAGCTTTGTTTTGTTATTTATATACACATGTTGTAACTACTTTCCTATTTCAATTATGCATCAGGAATAATAGATCTAATTAATTATGACAAAGTCAATACTCCTTTTTCAACAGTTGCACATGACATATTTGACATAATTACTTACAATTTACAATGTTTGAAATTAAGTTAATGGGGTCTTTCAAGTTAACATTGTGACTAGGTCTTAAAAGTCTTGAAGTTTTAGATCCAGATAAATGATTTTTTAAAAATCTTTCTTGGAGTTCAGGACTATATTTTTACATTCTATAAGTTATAATAGCTGAACTACTGCGATTAACTTGAATCTTAACACGTTTTTTATAGAATTGAATCAAAATAAAGACAAATATTTTTGGCAGAATTATTTCGTGAAAACTGCGAAACAAAA
>NW_013666116.1:56430-63099 GCF_000517525.1 Limulus polyphemus | reverse complement strand
CTATTTACTTGTGACCACGCTGTGTAATACCTAGTAAGCGCGGGAAGGAGAAACATGAAAAATTATTAAAATTATTAAAAGATGAAAGCGGCTCATCTGTAAAATTATTAAAACATGAAAGCGGCTCACCTGTACAATTATTAAAACATGAACGTGGGTCACCTGTACAATTATTAAAACATGAAAGTGGCTCACCTGTACAATTATTAAAACATTAAAGCGGCTCACCTGTACAATTATTAAAACATTAAAGCGGCTCACCTGTACAATTATTAAAACATTAAAGTGGCTCACCTGTACAATTATTAAAACATTGAAGCGGCTCACCTGTACAATTATTAAGCGAAACATATATATCTTGAAACTAGATGAGTAAACGAAGAATAGTATTGAGGAAGAGATTGCTCGTAAGCAATGTTATATACTGCTTTAATTATTAAAGGAAAGAGTGTATTTTAACTCGTTCACATGAAAGTATAGCTTATGAACCTAACTAGTTAAACGAAAGTTTAATCCGTACCAAATTTTATGGTCTACAAAATATGGTATCGACATCTTCACACCGTTCTAGCTAAATCAATGTACAAACTTCACGCATGAAGTAATAATGTCAGTTGTTTCGAAATTTCGAAATATTTAATAGTTTGTTTTAATTATTTTTGACAAACGTAGATGCATAGCCTCAATATAGGAACGTAGATGCATAGCCTCAATACTAATTAATGTGCAAATACTTTTTACAAGCAACTCGGTGTCCTACAAAGTAATGTAACTGAAGGATTTAAAACACACAGATTTCAAAGTTATGGGTCATTAGCTTTTTATTCTTACAGGTTGCCTTGAAACCTCTCTCTTTAAAATATGTTTTTCAGATCTGTAGATCTACGTTTTGAAGCAATAATTTTGTTTCTCTGTTATTATAAGCAAAGTTACACAACTGGATATTTATTCTGCCAACCTGTGGTATCAAACTCAGGTTATTAGCATTTTAAGCCCTAAGACCTTGCCACTTATCCACAGTAGGGAACTAACGCAAGAAAGAAATTTTAACTTGTATGGTTATAACTTATTTAATAGTGAAACAATTTTCACATTCCTTGTCCAGATTTAATTTTAAAACGTGTAAAAATTAACATTTCATACAACTTAATACGTTCTCAGCCATATTTCTTGACCTGTGGATCTACTGTCTGGAGTAAGTGAAGAAGAAAGGTATGACAGAAACAGTTTCTTTAGCTCTGGTCTGACGTTTATATTTATCTATCAAAAATTTTAACAAGCTCGCCATTTCAGCCGTGAAGGCATTATAATGTGATGGTCAATTCCAGATTTCGTTGGTAAAAGAGTAGCCCAAAAGTTGGCGGTGAATGGCGTTGGATAACTGCCTTCCCTCACTTTTAAATTTGGGACGGCTAGCGCATATAGCCCTCAAGTAGCTTTGCACGAAATTCAACAAACAAAACTTAAGGTTTTTATTTAAGGTAAACTGATATACATTTAAGTACAATGTGAATATACAGACACACAAAACCTAATTTCCGTGTTACGTATTATCTTTTCATCGCTATGCAATAAATTTAGTTTTATATTCAAAGGTCGGGTTCATTTATTATCTAAAATTCACTAAATAAACATTACCCGAGCTACATAGCTTCCATCTTACCTTCGCAATGTCTAAACCAATTTCTCTGCGATGTTTTTCGTTAGTCTTCAATATTTAAATATTTCTATCTTTTCTTTTGGTCGAATTTCTACCTCATGCTTTAGACTAAAATTTTAAATGGATGTACTTTACGCAAAACAAAACCCTTGTAATTAACAAACTACATAGACAACGACTCACATTCAAAAACCAAAAACCCATTTACAAAACACGCCGCTAGGTTGTTAGTAAGGGGTAGATATCCTGTTTTTAATATTATGATTAACATACGTAAAATCAATTTAATAAAAAAAATCAAATTTTCTTAATTGGCGTTAGCGCTCCAAGGTGTGGGTTTATTATGAAGTTGACAATAAGGAGCCAGGATTTAAGTATGAGTAGTGTTATAGATAATAAATAAAAGTCCTATGCGTTATCAAATAATGTTATTTCCCCTCCCTACTTCTAAAGTCTGCTTTTGGTTCCGTTCGCAGTGTCGGAAATAATGCACGCATAGTGATTTATCACTTACCTTACAAATAGTATAAAAAATATTGTCTTACCTAATTGTCGGAATGTCAAAACTCATTTTGTGATTTTCTTTGTGACACTTTAGCTGTCGTTTAGATACCACCATAAAGAGTCAAGAAATCAAGTAAAACTGTACTTTTTATCTTATCTTCCCATCTTATAAGAAAAAGACATGGCCAAAGTGTATGGCTAAGTTTGATGTATTTTTAAAAGTTTCTAATTTAAATAACTTCTTTGAAAAACTAGTATTAGTTTATTTACTCAAATAGGTAATCATTGTCTCACATATCAACTATCATTCGTTTTCTGCAGCCACTTGCGGAAAGATTGCTGTTCCTAATAAACCATAAGGAAGAATAAGACATCTATAACATAGTATGGTAGCCTATATCTAGAACATAATCTCTTCTGATAATAGTTCTTCGCCATCCGATCTAAAGAACCAGTACGTAACAATGCCAAACTTTAGGAAGCAGGCCGAGTGTGCCCTAGTGGTTAGTATGCTGAACTGTGAAGTGGAAGGTTCATGGTTCGCAATTCTTTGCAACAAAATCGTACTCCGCAATTGGGATGCGTTATGAGTGTGACGGTCAAATTCCACTGTTTGATTAGAGTAGCCGAAGAGTTGGCGGTTAATGCTGTTGACTAACTGTCTATTCCATCGGTTCATAATTAGAAACAGCTAATGCAGATAGACCTTGCATAGCTTAGCAAGAACATTCGAAACAAATTTAATGGTGTTGCAAGTATATATTACTATCTAAAGAAGAAGAACTAAGCTCTCAGACTTCTGTAGATTTCTGTAGTTCAGTTTTATCTCTTACCTAATTCCCAGTTATACTTTGCAATTGTTTCTGTTAATTTCTTTCTCATATTTATGTCGTTGTTACTCGATCATAGAAATCAGTTAGATAAACACGTTTTAAATATAATAATTCTTCGACGCTGGCTTTCAACTCTTACATATTACTGAGTCAGAAACTTGGAAATCATCCCTTCAGAAATTAAAAGTATGGTGTTTTGAGTTTTTTTGTTGTTTTTTTTTACTCCCCACAGTAAATATATGTTTATATAATATTTCAAGCTGTTTAAAAAGATTCTATTATTAATATACTTAATTGGTGGAAAATAATAACGGTAGATTTAAACTTTCTTCACTTAAAACTCAAAATATTCATTACAAGTTAAAAAGAAGAACTAAGAAAATCATTGGAAGATCTCACTTTCTGTATTTTACAAACGCTAGAATAGTTCAAGAAAATTTGGTTTTCTGATTTGAAACCTAAAATAATCACCAGAGGTTTGGGCGTTCTGCATTTAAAAATATTAAATAATCACTAAAGCTTCGACTTTCTACATTCAATTCAAGAGGTCCAAACTTCCTGAAACCGGAGTTCTAAAGAGTCCTAAAAACGTTGAATAATCACTAGACATTTTGACTTTGAAAAACACAAGAAAAGAATAATTAAAAACTGAAACTTCATTTCAAAACTTTCAAATTAGTAACTAGACGGTAATAAGTCTTCGGACTTATAACACAAAAATCCGCGGTTTGATTCCCCACAGTGGACACAGCAGATAGCCCAATGTGGCTCTTTTCTCTAAAACAACCAAACCAAATACTAGAAGGTGAATCTTTTGACGTAATGGGAAGCAATAAAATATTTGATACTTTACGTTTAATATTTGTGAACTAATAAACAAAAAAATTAAACTTAATATGTCAGACATTTTGACTTTCTGCATTTAAAACAATCACTACTATAAAAACAAACCAAAAATAAAAATAAAACAATCACTACTTTACAAACACAACTAAAATAAGCACTAAAACAATCAGGACTTCAAACACAAAACAAAAATAAACGCTAAAATAATCACTAAGTTGTTGTTTTATTAGTCAGTGCTTGAAGTGGGGAAGGAGGAAGCGGGATTGTCTGTGAGCATTTTAAAGCTGAGTACTATATTTCTTGTTTTTACAGGTATTCTTTACATATTATTATAAAAGTAACTAAAATGTAAAAATTTAAAACTTCTTAGATTAGATTAGGTAAGATAATGAAATAATAATAATAAAAATTATTCGATAAGTATACTCGCGAACAGCTCGTGTTGTACGTAATTCGATATGGAACTTGAGCTGCTCATTCGCCCAGTGATTCACAACTTGTGTGGCGGGACAATTAGTTAGACACAGTTCAAAGGCAATAAAATAATAATATTAAGTTTAAACACATGTATACTGTTACGAGTTATAGTATGGAAAGTGGTGGTAACCTTGTGATCACTAACTGGGTTACACCGACCAGCCCTTAACGTGTACTAGATTGTCTCCTTCTTGTCTCGCTCTTACACGACATTTTAAGATAAAAATATAGTTTATTTTCCCAGTCCCTTACTGCCGTAAATATATATTGCGTTGTTTATTGAACCTTTTCCTTACAATCTACTAAAAGGTAGCGGGGGGGGGGCCTTATATGAAGTGGGATGGCATCCCACCCTCACTTCAAACATTGTTTTTAGTGCAAAGTGAGCTATTTGCACTGTACTCACTGGGGGAATCGAACCCCTCATTCTAGCGTTGTAAGTCCGTAACCTTATCGCTGACCCATCGGGAGAGTTATAATCATTAAGATATTTGACTTGGTAAAAAAAAAACAACTTAAAAACTGCTTCTAAGTTTAAGTGTATTAAAATTATAACAAGGAATTTTGATTTCCTTAATTTCGTAATATTAAAATTTTGAAAATAAAGTACGCAAGTTACCAACAAGATAAATCGAATATTTGATTTTAAATTAACCTTGATAAAGGGTCTGTTGTAGCCCAGTTATCACAGATAATTTTTTTTGACAGACTTACTTTTTCCTAATATCTTGTGTCTTTGATAAGGTAAAATCACTTTTACAAAGTAATGTCAATCACCCTTTCAATTGAGTGTTAGGCAAATGAGGCAGTTTATGATCTGTCATGTGATCTAAAATTCAAATGATTGATTGGTCTTCCAACTATATATATATATATTGGTTTAACACAGTCCCATCTCATTTAACACTTCGAAGTGGATCACAGTGATTAAAGGATTCCAAATTGTACATAAACAATGAACAGACCTCAAATATACGTTTAGATATTCTATTCATTTGAAGAGTCATTAGAGTAGAGGAAGCTGGTCAAGCATAGGTCATTTCTGATTGGCAACAAGTGACTCAAATCATTCTTAGCAGAATGTGAAACCGCCTTCATATTAATGATACAGTTGTTCAAGTATCTTGACAGTGCAGATCTTTTATTAAGGTGACTGCTAGCTACCAGTTCTGATTCGCCGCATTTGCGGGATATCTGTACCGATACTGAATCAAATGTTCGCAACCATATCTAGATGCTGTACCAGCATACAGACTGTTAGAAACAAAGTTCATAAAACCAAACGCTCTGTGATGTGTATTCTGCTCACACAAAGCCAAACAACTCTCCTGCAATAGAGGCAAAATATGTATAAAGTGGACAAACGACACAATACACTTTCTTGGTGAGTAGCATTTCAACGTGGAGACAAATAACAGATCTATACTCATTTGGAGAGAATCTGGACTCAAATCCAGTTCACACTTCCGTACAAGAACATGACGCATATCGCGATGGTGGAAATACAGTGTGGGCTGGTAGAGGTATTGATGAATGTAGCAACTCAGCATCCTGTGATATGATATTATTAATGCCAAGAATTTTAGAGACTACATTTTATGATCTTTACTGTTGCCATATGCCGATGTAGTTGGCCTAACTTTAGTATAATGAATGATAAGTCCGCCCCTACTGTGCTAAACTAGTCGAAACATATATATTATAAAAAAGTGTAAACCGAATGTAGAGAGATACAGGTCTTTCAGAGGAGTGATTGAAAATGTTTCAGAACTTGAGAAACATTGATTTTAAGCATGCTGTCTCGATGCTTAGATGCCCTTACTGTTCTTGCTTATAATGTTACATATTCAAATGAAATATCATGAACTGTAAAGCTCTAAAGACAACGCCAAATGTTAACTTACGTGCATAGGGGAATGACCAATAATTTGTACATCAGATCAAACTACGAATCATGAGGTACCAAATATAAACATTACCCGAAGTGGTGATTGGCTTTATTTTACACTAGTTTTTCGTCTTGTTGAGGTAACCTAAATTACCAAGAACTCCAAGTTATTATTATGTTTTTCTCTTGTAAGTCCAAATTGGCAGTCTTTTTTTTTGGCATTTTGTTCTACGTGGTTCAAATAAAGTCCACCATTTTAGTAACTAAAAGAAGACTAAGCACTTTTAGTTTTATTATAGCAAAGTTAAAGGTTTATTTCTAGGAGTTAGATACATCTACGTGCAGATAGCTCATGAGTAATTTTGGGCGAAACTTCCACAAACAAAATAAGTCTAATACTTCTTGTCCCCCCCCCTCCCATTCAACTTTCAGACTCGTTAAATGTTATAATATATTGTTGC
>NW_013666116.1:54212-55430 GCF_000517525.1 Limulus polyphemus | reverse complement strand
GCTTCCAAAGTTTATAGCACTGACTATAGCAAACTAATAATAGATACTATTTTTGGCGCGTCGCGTTGGTTATATTTATAGGCGTGTGGAGGCTTTCTAGAAAATTCGGATTACGTAACAATACATATTTAAGCGTTTTCGTACATACATATATTGCTGATTCTTAATCTCGAAAATCTTCTACAACTTTGGAGAATAGGCGGGAGTTTCGTAATACATATTTAACAGTATAAGCTATATATGTTTCTCTAAACAAACGTTGATATTAAAATAAATATATAATAATAAATCCGCCACAATACGTAGTACTTAATATCACAGACTGTTTTTGTTTTTTTGTGGTCTGATTTGGTGTCCCACTTGAACTACACAGTGATCAAGGTAATTTTAAGAGCAACTCTGCAGTCGGGTGTTCACAAAACTAAAGAATTTACCGCACTGTCCACAACCTTTAATCAACTTAAAACTGACGCTTTACTTATTTGTCGAACTTTAAACATTGAGATTGTGAAAATAAGACAGTCTAAATTCCTAGACAGAGATCGAGAGAAGTGATAATACCAAACTTAGCACCAGCTTAACAGAGCAGTTCACTGTGTGATTATTCTGTCAGTTGACATGATGTTCTGAGGGAATAGCACACACAAACCTATTCTATGAACTAATGATGTCATAGTAAATGTGCACAAATTTGATACAAGCCTTATGAAGAAGCATTAGTTCAAGAAAAAAAGGAGAAGGTTAAACATATTAACTTGCACAGAATAAGTTCTAAGTAGGGCTTGGTGACCTCTCCACCGAATTCACTCAGATTTGACTGAGTTAGCCCTGTACAGGGGTTTAAGGCATTTGTATGTAAACGCACAGAAAATGTTTGTATTCAGAACAATGATAGGGTACATGAGTTCAAAAGTTAATTACAGTTTAACTGAAATCGAGATTGGCGGGAACTATTACAATTCAAACTTGTCAACATGTGATTACAGTAGGAAATATCATAGAAATTATCTATCAGTCACACTGAAGACAAAACGTATAAAGGGTTTGAATTATTAAGAATATTACCTTGCCAACATCAACATCAGCACAACTCCAGTATTATAGGGGAGACCGGGGCTAGTTGTTACAGGGGTAATTGATACAGTGCCTCTAGCTCTTGTTGAGATTAATAGACGGCGATAGTTCACGGACCATCGAACACGTGTTGAGCAAGCTTTG
>NW_013666116.1:50749-53248 GCF_000517525.1 Limulus polyphemus | reverse complement strand
GAAAGAGAGTGGTCACGGAAAAGGCGCTAGTGCTGGTAATAAAGGGAAGAAAAAAGCGAAAAATTGGATGGAAGAAACTGAGTGTCTTCTATGTGGAGACCTGTTTAGTAATTCTATATCCAGAGAAGAATGGGTGCAGTGTACAGTCTGTTATAAGTTGGCTCATTATGAATGCACAGCAGGTGAAACTCGTGGTCCATATATTTGTGAAAATTGTGATTGTGACACAGACTAGAACTATTACCATTTTTGTTTTAAGTTTTTCAATCATGGAACAATGATTTCTTATACGTTTAAATAACGTTTCCAGATTTATTTTATCGTGTAATCGATAATAAATTCATTACAATATAATTATGTTTGACTTTTAAAACGACAATTTGATTACACCATAAAAAGTAGGCTTAATAAATTTATTAACATATAATAATTATTCCAGATTTTCTAAATTTTAATGCGTAGTTTTCTCATAACATTTAGCATGTTAGAGTATAAGCCTAATTTCAGTAATTACAGTAGGCCTATTATAACATTTAGCATGATAGAGTAGGCTAATTTTGGTAAATATTCCAGATTTTTTTCATTGTATAACAACATGCCCCACCTATTATATCAACTTACCCCCCATCCGGGGCATATTGTTACACTTGACTTTACTTCAAAATATTTACAAAATCTTTTATGTAACCAATTTTGTTCAATATAGAACACATAATTTTGATAAAGTACATATTTATCTTTCACTTTCATTCAGTTTCAATGTATGATTCGGGTTATTTTGCTAGATATTGGACTTTTTTCTAAAAATCGTAACAACTAGCCCCGGTCTCCCCTACTTGCCTGAACAAAAAATACAACCAGTGTAAAAAGATGTTCTGAGAACTAACAAAATCACCGGTTATTAAAGAATCAGTAGATAATCCCATAAAAGCAAGCACAAACTTGAACGAGCTATTATTTTGTCACTTACAAGATGAAATTTTTAAACTATAATATAAAGTCACTATTATTTTCAACTATCAGACCCCATTACAACAAAAATTAGCAAGAAAAAACTAATAAATTTACTCTAACGGCAATATAAATAAAGTGGAAAATATTTTATCAAATAAGATTCTAAAAAACTGTCCATAGATAGCAGCAGTTATTTGAAGAATCAAATTCGATTTGGTTTAACAACAGAACTACGCTGAAAAATATTTAATTTCATGGATCATGCAAACATAATTATTGGGACAAGAAACACTCCTGGCTATGATAAGTTATTGAGAATAATGATAATAATCAATTATAATGGGTTCATTTACGTTTAAACCTAGAAAAATGTTTATATAATATACATTTAAAACTGATTTTGTCTGAAAAGTTTTACTTCTGCTTTAAAAACCCAATTAAGTTTGGCTGGCATGCACGATAACTTACGAATAGCCTTGCCCCGTGAAATTATGTTCCTTTATACAGGCTGATATTAAAATACAACTATCGCAATCAAACGATGGAAAATTATTCTTACTTGTAAGCAGCGTGTTATGTGTAGAGCCAACCAAAGGTATGAATATTACCATTTACTGACATGCTGGATTTAATTCGACAATAGTGTTTTGACTGACGATAGGCTTCCAAAGACAGAGAAAAATGACCAAAATAAAAGAATCATTGACCCTTACCTTATAAGAAGAAAAATAAAGAGGTTAAAAGACATACATAAGTTTTTCCCAAATTCATTTAATCACAAGAACTATGATGTAGAGACAATGTGTAGGTGAAAGAATATGGCACTCGGTTATCGGATTGAGAAAGTGCGTATAATGTTTAAACAACCAATACGCTTCACCAGATGGCAGCAGCTATCTGAAGATATTATTCTACCGAGAAAGAACGATCATATTATTTAAAATAACTGTGGTTTATTGGCGATCGAGCTATAAATGTGTACATGTGTCGATGGAAGTTAGAGATATGAGCATGCAAAAAAAACAAAAAACAACAACAACAAAACTGTTCGCATCAACTGGTGTAAAACAGTGACTTTTGTCTCTGGAGTATGGGTCATATTTACGAACAGAAAACCGGCTGAGGAGCATAGAAAGAAATTTTTGATGTAGACTACTACATCATCAAAATAGGTCTCGCTACATTCTCGTCAAAACATCAGCTGTAGGGTCGTAAATTCAGGGTCGCTGCTACAAAAACTATTTGAGTTAATCAGCTCAGCTGAAGTTCTTGTTTGTTTGTAATTAAGCACAATGGACTATCTGTGCTCTGCCCACCACGGATATCGAAACCCGGTTTGTAGCGTTGTAAGTCCGCAGACATATATTGGGAGGGGGGCAGGTGAAGTTAATCTCAAAACACTTGTTGCGAGGATCAGAACAAAACTTTACTTCATTTAATACACATAACACACAACCACTAGCACTAAGAGGTGATCACGTAATCTTCATCTCCACAGTGTTGAACCCATATCTGTGTCAAATAATTAATACACATAACACACAG
>NW_013666116.1:45264-49747 GCF_000517525.1 Limulus polyphemus | reverse complement strand
CACACAACCACTAGCACTAAGAGGTGATCACGTAATCTTCATCTCCACAGTATTGAACCCATAACTGTGTCAAATAATTAACACACATAACACACAACCACTAGCACTAAGAGGTGATCACGTAATCTTCATCTCCACAGTATTGAACCCATAACTGTGTCAATTAATTAACACACATAACACACAACCACTAGCACTAAGAGGTGATCACGTAATCTTCATCTCCACAGTATTGAACCCATAACTGTGTCAAATAAGTAATACACATAACACACAACCACTAGCACTAAGAGGTGATCACGTAATCTTCATCTCCACAGTATTGAACCCATAACTGTGTCAAATAAGTAATACACATAACACAAAACCACTAGCACTTAGAGGTGATCACGTAATCTTCATCTCCACAGTATTGAACCCATAACTGTGTCAAATAATTACATAAAAAAGTACATTATGAAATTTAAATGAAAAAAGTCCTAATGTTATTTAATAGTTCGTTAAAATATATTACTTCAATAGACCAAATGATATTAAACTTATTTACATAAAGTGAAGCTTCAACAAATCACGAGGATTTGCGGGTTCATCCAAATGATGTGCAATATGAGACTTCAAATATGTACAAGTAAATAAAGAACCTTTCAAAAAAGGAAGTAAATGTAGGGATGGCTAATATCAATCCTTCAAACACAATGCAAACAAGATAGTAAGGATGGCAGTTGCACCATCCCTACATAATAACATAGGCACACAGTGTAGTAGAATGTTAACAGACAAAAATAGGATAAATTAAACTCAGTTGCGATTGAATAGTTATAAATATATATTGCTATATGTTAATTCTTACCTGTGCTATTACGTGAGGATGATGCAAATACTATCCCTACTGTATTGTTTGAATTGTTTTTGAAGGATTGATATCAGCCATCCGTACATTTACTTCATTTTTTTGAAAAGTTTTTTATTTACTTGTTTGCTTGTTTTTTTTCAATGCAGTTTTTCAACAGACATAGGAAAGCTGTATTTATAACTCAGTTCTAAATACAATGAGGTTCCAACTGTAATAACTATTGTTTATCTATTATTAGCTGGTAATTCCTGTTTCACCCTGTACTCAAGCTTTTTAAAGGAACACCAAATTTCTGTAAAAAAGCTAACTTCAAGGGGCATTGATAATATCGTTTACATAGAATTATGATTTTTTAAATTATTATTAGTTGTTAATAATACTTACAAAAGTGGATACTCCGTTTGAAACTATGTCACTTCGGAGAAATTGGTAGACACCATTGTTTTAGTTTTTGAGTTATCATGTAATAAACAAGAAGCAGATAAAAGAAGAACAAGAAATTCAAACTTTTTACTATGATTGTTACAGACATTCCCAGAACTTGTGACTCAGTCATTACATAGATATTGTTGTAAAAAGAAACACTGCATAGTATTGTAAGGTTCTGATGGCCTGTTGAGGAGGTATCTAAAATACTATTTCGATTAACAGTCCGGGCCATCCCTACACAGGCAGTGCTACCGCCTGTCTGATTATGTAAATTATAGATAATATAAACACTACTGCTAAATTCTTTACAAAAGGAGCAGAATGGAGTTGGAGTTATCTTTATAAAATCTAACTCAAGAGATAGAGAGAACAAGAATAATATGAATAGGCCTATCATAATAGAGAAAAATAGTCTTAGAAATGAGTCAAGAGGAAAATCAATAGAAGAGGAGAATGAACTTGTATCTAACAGGAGAATGAACTTGTATCTAACAGGAGAATGAACTTGTATCTAACAGGAGAATGAACTTGTGTGTAACAGGAGAATGAACTTGTGTCTAACATGAGAATGAACTTGTGTCTAACAGGAGAATGAACTTGTATCTAACAGGAGAATAAACTTGTATCTAACAGAAGAATGAACTTGTATCTAACAGGAGAATGAACTTGTGTCTAACATGAGAATGAACTTGTATCTAACAGGAGAATGAACTTGTGTCTAACATGAGAATGAACTTGTATCTAACAGGAGAATGAACTTGTATGTACAGGAGAATGAACTTGTATCTAACAGGAGAATGAACTTGTGTCTAACATGAGAATGAACTTGTATCTAACAGAAGAATGAACTTGTGTCTAACATTTTCTTTTATCAACAGAAACACAGAGGAAGAGGAAGTAAGACACAGACAAACTTCTACTGTTTCAGCGGGGTTCTCGTATGGAGGTCACTAACTAAGATGGAGTCACTGTCTGTTAGGAAGTTTCGGTATAAATGTTTCAAACAGTTCACAGGCTAGGATGGCAACGTCATGGTTTTGTTCAGAATATAGATAGTACGCAAGGAGTGACAGACTTAAGCCACGAGCGACCTGTTAGCGTTTGTTTACAAGTACTAAAGATTAAACAAGAAAAATAATCACGTATTGAGACAGTGACACACTGGGCAGCAAGAAGAAATCTGTTTGTTTGTTTGAAGTTAAGCACAAAGCTACACAATGGGCTATCTGTGCTCTGCCCACCACGGTTATCGAAACCCGGTTTCTTGCGTTGTAAGTCCACAGACATACCGCTGTGCCACTGACAGGCAGAAGAAGTCTAACACCCAGAATTGTTAAGTGAGCTGGTTAGCTGGCTTGCTTCTCAATCACAAAGAGGCATCACGAGGCACTTGGAGCAGCGACCCTATAAAAGAAAGTCTGGAGGACACTCATTAAGAACTACATCGAATGTATTAGACTATTAGAGTGTGCATTTTACTAGTTGGTTATGCATAGCCAACCGAAGAAAATTCTAATAGACATCTTATTCTATTTTGCAAATCAAGGTAACTTTCGTCTTCAGCACAGAACGAGCATCACGTGGAAAACTTTAACATCTACTCTACCAGCTGCAGTCAAATTAGGCACGCTTGTAGGTGTGGTAGACGTTGACGTTGAAAAGTCTGGAAGATGGCCAGAATGGTAGAAAAAGTTTGTCGAACAGATTGGTCAGTTAGACATAATCTAGGAACTCATAGCTCCATCCTAGTCTCATATATAGAGAGATGATATTAGGGCTAGAAACAGAAAAACTACAGTGCTTGGTTAAACCATCCATTATTTCTGAAAATCCGAATCGCCATCCTAGTCTCATATATAGAGAGATGATATTATCTGAGACTTAGGGCTAGAAACAGAAAAACTACAGTGTTTAGTTAAACCATCCATTATTTCTGAAAATCCGAATCGCCATCCTAGTCTCATATAGAGAGATGATATTATCTGAGACTTAGGGCTAGAAACAGAAAAACTACAGTGTTTAGTTAAACCATCCATTATTTCTAAAGGTCTGAATCGCTGAATGGATTATTGACTTATGTTGAAACAAGACACTACATGTATTCCCAGATTTAAAAAAAATGTAGGTATGCTGCATGCTACTGAAAAAAAACAACAACTGAAAGTCAGACAAAAAGTAAATCGTTCTTCTTTTTATTTTGAGAGTTATGTTGTATGTTTGTCTTAATATAAGTTTCATGATGTATTTGAAGCAGAAAAAAATTCTATTTTTCATGACGTCATCCAGCCTACCCTCAATAGTTATAGGGTGTCCCAGAATTCGTTCACCTTTGGCTGAATGTCTGTACATGATAGCAGAAAGCTTAAAAACATCGCCCCTCTCAAAATTTATACAAAATAAAGATCTACAATCCAGGTCACCTCCATGCGATCGTCAATCCTCAATGCCAAACTTCAACTTTCTTGTTTTGGAAAAGGAGGAGCGAATCTGTAAATCACATAGCAACAGTAAAAACTCAGAAAAGGTTCGTACAGGCCAGGAAGCTTATGTTATATTAAATCTATATACCAAACTACGAATGCAAAAGAATCATTATAGCAAAATAATAATAAGTATAAAATTAGTTTTAGAAATAATAAAAAATAAAGTAAATAAATCAAATGTAATTTAAATAAAATAAATATTAAAGAACATCATGTCACCAAAAACTAGACAGAATTATGTCAATTCAAAGTTTAAATATAACGTTTTTTACCAATTAGACACAATCACTTTATTTGTCATAAGATTTCCTTACACTACTTCTAATTAATTAGTGCTACGCTATCTGTATTCAGACAACATTGGTAAGGGTCGAAAAATTGGTCATCGTCATGGAGAAGAGAGACTAGTGCAATAAATAAAAGGTATGAATACTCTAATGCAAAAAAGAAGTACTTAGTATTGTTTAAGAGAAAAACGACGAATAACACCTCAAAGAAGTGTAACAAGTGTTATGGCGGAGCAAAGCTTGTTTGCTTGTTTTAGTTCAAAGCCACATTAAGCTATCTGCTGTGTCCACCGCGGGGAATCGAACCCCGGATTTTAGCACGGGGACTACTGTCAGAGGGAAGAATAGTGAACTAGACTATCATGTAATAAAAATATGATTACTGTCATGTCAGAAAAACGGTGGAAACTAGTTTGTTGAAGAAGTATGAG
>NW_013666116.1:39802-44264 GCF_000517525.1 Limulus polyphemus | reverse complement strand
CTTGGTATTGTTTAAGAGAAAAACGACGAATAACACCTCAAAGAAGTGTAACAACTGTTATAGCGGAGCAAAGCTTGTTTGCTTGTTTTAGTTCAAAGCCACATTAAGCTATCTGCTGTGTCCACCGCGGGGAATCGAACCCCGGATTTTAGCACGGGGACGTGTCTGAGCAAAGAGACTACTGTCAGAGGGAAGAATAGTGAACTAGACTATCATGTAATAAAAATATGATTACTGTCATGTCAGAAAAACGGTGGAAACTAGTTTGTTGAAGAAGTATGAGTACTATCAGTGGGAAGAATGTACAGGAGAAGACTGACTGTTACTTTATAATGTCGTAGAATAGTAAATATGCTGTCATATTACAGAAGAATGAATGTTATCATGTAAAAGAATGGCTGCTGTCATGTTGTAGAATATTCATTAATATTATATGGAAAAGAGATAATGTTGCCATGCTACAGAATGTTGACAATAATATACTAAAGGAGAGTAAGGGTACTCTTGTCGCAAACTCGGAGTTTGTGAACATTATTATTATTTTAAATAATAGTGAATAATGTCATTAAGAAAAATGAGTGTTATCTCATGGAACTAAAGTACTGCTGTCATGTTGAAGAAGAGCGGATATTGTCGTGTTCAAAAGTGATTATTATGCTATTTGAAGAAGAGTGGCTACTGTCATATTGGGAAGGAAGGACTGATAACAAGTTGAAGAAGAGTGGCTATACATATATATATAATATTTAAAAAAAGAATGACTGTGATGCTGATTAAAAGCGACTTTACTCACGATACAAAATAGTGACTACTGTCATGGGAAACTCACGTTACAAGATAGTGACTACTGTCATGGGGAAGAATGACTAATATCGTGTAGGAGAAAAGTGATTATACTATCATAGCGGAAAAGAAAGACATTAACAGCAGAGGAACAACAATTTTGTTTTAAGGAGAAATTATTATTATTATTATTGCTAAATCAACTTGTCGGTAAAGAGTAAGTTTGTTTTGTTTTTGTTTTTTTTTGTCAGTATTTTTCTTGAAAAAAAATTAGCGAATGTCTAATTTGGTACCACCGATATGTTTGTACTGACTTTCCCTTTACAAATAATTTAATATATTAATTGTGAATTTTTCTTTTCCGTAAAGAAAAGAAAGAATCCATGAATGACGTAGAAGATTAATCTGTTCTTTGTTTCACTACTCCCTCTGCAGTAGACTAGTTTCGCGAATTCACGGCTCATCAGTACAGCAGGCCTTGCAGACTTAACGCATATTTGATCAGCATCTTGGTAGAGAATCAACGTATTTTGATATAGTTTCCTAACAAGGCTTATTTGTAAGTCTGTGTAACTATAATATGACTGACAGAGTGACTATATAGAAGAAAAAGGTAGATAGATAAGAATACTTGCCGTTTTATGTCGCAAATATATGTGTTCTGACAGCAGTGTAATTATCTAGTAAATATTTGTTTCTTAGTGTTCGTTATTACTATTTAAGTTTTACAGCGACGACAGGTGGCGTTTTCTTTATTAGTGCATGCTATATAATTAAGCAGACCGTAACGAGCAGAGCTGTAACTATATTGTAATTAAATGGCTAATTAAAGTCAGATTGTATTGACCGACTTATTATTACTACAGGGAGTTGCTCCGTACACAGTGTCGGCCAGAGTAATCTAATAAACAATTAGACGAGGCTAATTTTGCACATGACAAATATAGCTTCCGGGTGTCATTTAATAGAATAAACATATGGGAAGGGACAAGGTTACAAAATTACTGGCTCTTCAATATTCAAATTCTTATAAAGAAAATATGACAAGAGAAGATTTGTTTATTAAGTGAACAGCAAGTAGTTCTGTATGTATAAGAATAGCTCTTCATTCTCAACACTAACACAAAAAAAAAGTTAGTGTTTGTAAAAAGATATATATATCCTATATAGTAAAAACACGCGACTGGTATAACTAACAAAAAACCAGTGGTTTAGAACAAAAACGATACCCGCGATGAGCAGGGCACGAATAGTTCATTGTGTAGCTTTGCGCTTAACAACACACAAACTTTAATAGTAAAGGTATTTTTAAAGTAAACAGCAACTTCCATTACTTTACAAGACCTTTTAATGAGTACATGCTGCTTGTAATTACGTAGCACTTATGGTTTTGTTTTTAATATTAACTCTTCCATAATAGGTCAGAGTAGAATAATTACATCAATTAGCTAGTTAACATTTGATACATATGCTATTTTCTATACTGAGTTAAAACTTTACCACTGTGCACCTCGAATTATATTTTTGGAACACTGAACAGCTACTTGTTCTATCTTTGATTGTTTTGTACACTAGAGGGAGAAAAGCACCACCCTTGGTGTAAAAACATAATATTTACGGCATTTTTAGGCGAAGAAGAATTATTTAGACTTGTTTCTGGGGGATAAAAAACGTAAGAGACTTCGAATTTTTACTCAAATCATAAAATCTGGAAGCATCATAATTAATGAAGTTAACTATCTTATCCAAAAATATAAGTGTATAATGATTTATATTAAAAGCAACATACATTTTCTCAGTTAAGCTGATTTAAAATCTTACGTTAAAACCAAAAGTTGTGACATGTGGTGATATTAGTCAGTTTTTAAGAACTGTCACATCAGATTATTTTATTACTACTACAGCAGTTTTTCTAACACAAAATAATAACCAAACTGATAACGAGAACTCAATTCAGATAAGAATCACAACCTTGTGTAGCAAAACGTAAGCTGTAATATCATGAGTGAAGCCGAATTTGTAATACCATAGTATCTTAAACGTTACATAGACATCCTTAACGGTAAAAGTCACCGGTGGCTTAGCAGCAAGTCTTAGTACTTATAACGCTAAAAATCTCGTTTTTTATACTGAAAAAACATTTTTCTACAACTTAAGAATCTGTAATTACACCTGAGAAAGTAGATTGATCTCTGTAATTACGTATGATAAAGTAGATTGATCTCTGTAATTACGTATGATAAAGTAGATTAATAAAGTTTGAACCTTTGTAATTAATCCAAGTACGTGCATATGATAAAGAAAGTTAATAAAGCAAAGTTTAAACTTAAGAAAGTAGACTGACCTCTGTACTTACGTTAGATAAAGTGGATTGAAGAAGTAAAGTTTAAACCTTAGTAATTAATCGAAGTAGGTTCGTATGATAAAGTAGATTAATTAAGTAGAGTTTAAACAAAACAAAGTAGACTAATCTCCGTAATTAAGTAAGATAAAGTAGATTAATTAAGTAAACTTTAAGTTTTAAAAAGTCATTCAAGTAGGTGCACATGATAAAGTAGGTTAAAGAAGTAAAATTTCAGTTTAAGAAAGTAATCCAAGTAGGTACACATGATAAGGTAGATAAGTAAGTAAAGTTTAAATTTAGTAAAGTAATCCATGTAGGTGCATATGATAAAGTAGGTTAAAGAAGTAAAATTTCAATTTAAGAAAGTAATCCAAGTAGGTACACATGATAAGGTAGATAAGTAAGTAAAGTTTAAATTTAGTAAAGTAATCCATGTAGGTGCATATGATAAAGTAGGTTAAAGAAGTAAAGTTTCAATTTAAGAAAGTAATTCAAGTAGGTGCACATGATAAGGTAGATAAGTAAGTGAAGTTTAAATTTAGGAAAGTAATCCATGTAGGTGCATATGTTAAAGTAAATTAATAAAGTAAAGTTTAAACTTCAGATAGTAATCCAAGTAGTGATAAAGTAAATTATTAAGTGAAATTTAAACCGTATTGTATGATGAAAGAAAGTTCTGGAAACCTTGAAATGATGTGACAACAATCTCAAACGATAAATTACAAAAATAGTTGTTCAACATAATAAAAAATACAATAATTTGTACTTTTGAAGCAACTTGTTATAACTGACATAAACAAAGAAGCTATATAAGGAATATGTTTTTCCATCAGCAGATTGTTCAGTTCCTTCTGAAAAGGTTACTTATTCATTAATTCATTCATAACGACAGATTCTAATTTTTAAGGAAAAAGGTGTTTTGAAGATTGGTCTACAATAGACTATCTGTGCTGTTACCATCACGGGTATCGAAACCCGGATTTTAGCGTTGTCTTCAGACTTACCACTGAGTCATTTGGGGTGGGGGCAAGGTTGATAATAACAGTCGTTGTATACTGACATTCTCCTTCAGTAAACATACTTACATCCGTAGATGTGCAAATGTCTTACATATAATTAGTTTATATAATCTTCTGATTGGATAGTAAATAATTTCACTTCTTGTTTTTCCAGTGAAATGGTTGACCAGACTGATAAAGTGACCATTTAATCTACGTATATATATAGCTCTTTATTTGAAAAATCGTAAATAAAAAAAAAAAAATTAAAAGAATTTTCAAATGTATGGATTATTGTATTCTAATTACACTTTTAGTTATAGTATTTTGGCACTTG
>NW_013666116.1:37211-39413 GCF_000517525.1 Limulus polyphemus | reverse complement strand
CATAGATAGGCCTAAATAAAATGTTTTTAATTGTGTACCAGTTTAACGTTGAATATTATTTATGATTTTTTTTACACTTTTAGTTGTTTTTTGTGTTTTACCGAAGAGTTACACAATGGGCTGTCTGTGCCCTATCCACCGAGAGGATCGAACTACGAAACTTATTTGGCAACTTTAGGAATACTTATTACATCAACTAGTATCTTAACAACAAACTTAATATTATATTAACAGCATAACATTAGAAGGATATAATTATTGTTATTATGATGAGGAGTTAAACTTCAAATCTGAAGAAAGCCAACGTTATGCTGATTGTTAGTTCGTGTAGGGAAAAAATAATCTTATTTTACTTTCCTTATAAAATGTTAGGCTATGTTACTATTTCTTTAAGAGCTTGACAATATCAAAAAACCTTACCAATGATGTCATTTACCAACACTTATACATTATGAACCGATGTAAGAATCCATGTTGGAGTGTCCACAAAACCGTCTTTCACTGTAGTCTCATCCTACGTTACTAGAAGAATATTTACACCAACTGGTTTATAAAGTTTGCTCATGTGTAAAAGTTAAAGTTATCTCTGTATCTAACGACAAAATATTAGAACAATTTAAAGATAAAACTAAGAAAAGAAAATATCAAGTGCAGTATATAGGTTCACATGTCGTAATTGTAAATTAGGTTATGTTGTTTTCGCTACTATATTTGAACTTGATAATTTTACAATCAGTCGCAATGTATAAAAAGTTTTGGACAAGTCTTATTTCGTTGTTTAATCCTTTCTTTACAAAATCTTAACCAAGGCCGAATTAAGTGCAACTTTCTAATAAGAGAAACTTTCAGATGAAAAACTAAGTCTGTTAATTTAACTAGACCATTTCAAATGTATAATATCCTCGAAGAATTACAAAAGGGTTTTATTTACGCGAATAATTATAAATGATGTGTTTTTATGTGGTTAACAAATTTTCAAATGATTTTCTAATATGAAACTTGGTAATTTTTTATCACAGTTATGATATCCTTTTTAGATGTTTTCTTTCTCTAGTTCTCTTTAACTTTAATGACAAAGGGCATATTCAAGAACTGTACAAAATCTATATTCATTACTCGTAATTCTCACAAAATTTTCGTATGCTTTGAATAGGTTCATAGCTTGCTATCAGGGGGCGTGCGATACAGTAAAGGTAGCTATATTTCTGTAAACTTGCCGGAAAAATAAATTACAAAAGTAAACTATAACTCGTCAGATAATATTAATTGGACTTTAACCACCTCTAATAAGTGTTATAGAAAAATAAAAGACAGTTGTTAAAAAAAATAATGTTTATTCTTTATTAGATCATTAATTATTTAGACTTTTTTTAAACCAAAAATAAAAAAATAACAAGTTGTCTTGGAGGCATACATTATTTATCTATGCCTGCATAAAAGCTGACAAATAAAGCCACAAAAAGTAGTCACTCTTTATTAATAGATATATTTCAAGTTCTCACATAAAAAGAAAAGTAAATTATTCGTAAAGTTATCCTTTCTGTATACTTGAATTAATTTAAGTATTTTTTTGGGGTAAATAATCAAGTTTAGACCTAATTTCCCCAGTGGGTCAGCGATGAGTTTACGAAATTAGAACGCTAAAATTCGGGGTTCGATTACCCGCGGTGGAACAGCAGATAACCCGATGTGGCTTTTCTCTAAAACAAACATGCTAAAAAATATATATATATATATTCAGACCTCACACATAAAAATATTTCTCATAAGATCTACTTGGCATAACAAATTGTTTATAAGAACAAAACTTTAACATGGTTACACTTGACATAATAAATTGTTTAGAACAACAAACATCTAACGTGGTTTCACTTGACATAAATTATTTATAGCAACAAATATTTAACATGGTAACACTTGACATAATAAATTGTTTAGAACGACAAACATCTAACATGGTTACATTTAAAGAATATTATACAAACAGCAGGCGTTCTACAATGATTATCACATGTTCTTAAAAATGATTCCCAAAATGTCGGTGAAAAACCTTACATTGTATTGAAGCAAAGTTAAAATTCTGTTTGGATTGTATTTGGATTATTATATTTTTAAATATTCTCTCTCTTGGTAGAGACCAGGTTTTGGAAGCGTTCCTAAACCGAAACCTTAAATCGTTATATATATATATATATATATATA
>NW_013666116.1:35157-36680 GCF_000517525.1 Limulus polyphemus | reverse complement strand
TACGTTATATATATATATATATATATATATATAGGAAGGTTTAGATATACTCAACGCATGCGTAGAAAACAAAACCAGTGGTTTTTTATTAAAATGTATATTCTGTGTGGAAATATTTTTATTCCTGATCCAGTAGCTCTGCAAACAGTCAAAAATTTTAAAACAAATCCCCAAAATGATCCTAATCTTGGCTACTTCAAGCGAATAAAGTTTGAAAGCATAAATAGATGACCTGATGTAAATGTTTCAACATTGGAAGGACGATTTGCATTTTGATTTTTACCTGCTCACGAACGATAAGAAAGTACAGTGAAAATATAGGTAAATTATTTAAATTAGCACAGTTTTTTATACTTTCCATGATGAAGAACAGTAAATGTGTATATCATTGCGCAGTCTTTATGAATGATTTTAATTCATGAAGTTGAGATGACATGAATAATTAAATATATTCAGAAAAATAATAATAAAGATAATTTATTATTTTCAATTTGCATCAAAACCATTTAAATATGAACTCGTAACCTCTTAAACTCTAAAATCAGATGTTCTGTTTTATGTGATACAAAATTGCTTCAAATGTTGTTGTACCTGATGATGACAAAACCTTGTCGAAACGTTGTACATTTGCTGTTGTGTTAAACTTATATTAAAGTTTTTCTTCATTACCCACTCAAGCCGTCTCCAGCCATTATTAGTCTCAAAGTGGGTTCCTCGTCATCGAATTTAACTTAGTCTTTGGATGATTTTAATACCTTAGATTAGTTAATTTAGCCTTTGAATTACTTTAACCCCTTGGATGAGTTAATTTAGTGGTCCACGTCAATCACATTTATCTAAAATAGTTGTCTGCTTTATCTACTTCCACTTTGTGGATGTATTAACATCCTCCAATTAAATAACTCGATATATTCTTCTACAAATGCTTTTTCGTTTCGTTCTGCTATTTTAAGTTCTCCGTTGGTATAAAAAATAATAATAAAAATTACGATGTTTTATTTCTATAATATTCTTTTGAACTTTGATTAATAAATTTTTTTAACTCTTCATTTCTCGTAATCCAGCACCCAGGTGTAAATCTCCCTTTTATATACTGGTTAGTTTTCTATTATTGGAATTATAATGTTCGCGTCTCCGAATTTCATGGTAATAAACCCATTTTATTTATCTGTGCTATGGTTGGAAATTTAAGAGCAAACAACCATTTTAAGTTAATGTATTATTTTTATAAATATCTTTCCTACTCTTAAATTCCCTGTGGCCGAATAAATGTAGACTAGACAGTTCAGTAATGTTTAATATAAGAAACTAGTAAACCAGCTATTTTGAGAATAGTCGAGAAAACGTATGGCAAGCGTTGCATGAGTTAAATTTATGACTTATTTCATTGCAAATGAAATTAGACGGCAATCAGTATAACGCATTTTTGTTATGTTTGAAGTAATGATGAACATGATCAGGACTCATATTTTTCACTTAATAGATGGCGTTCCGAATCGGAATATATGGTGAAGAAGAATTAT
>NW_013666116.1:28864-35097 GCF_000517525.1 Limulus polyphemus | reverse complement strand
AGGACTCATTATTTTTCACTTAATAGATGGCGTTCCGAATCGGAATATATGGTGAAGAAGAATTATTTAAAAAGTTTAATTAAGGAATTTACTCGTTCAGTAACACTATATATATATATATATATATGATTTGTATCCCGCTATTCTATATGGTAAGATAAATAAAATCTAAAGAAGGTAAAATCTGATCAGTAAGTTAAATAAAGCATTGTATTATTATTCAATCAACTGTTTTAAGTCCGAATTTTTAGTCTGTTACCCGTTTTGTTTGTTTGTTTTAATTTCGGGCAAAGCTACATGAGGGGTATCTCGCTAGCCGTCACTAATTTAACAGTGTAAGACTAGAGGGAAGGCAGCTAGTCATCACCAACCACCGCCATTTCTTGGGCTATTCTTTTACCAACGAATAGTGGAATTGACCGTCACATTATAACGTCCCCACGGCAGAAAGGGCAAGTATGTTTGGTAGGACGGGGATTCGAACCCGCCTTTATTCGTTTTACTGTCATATATAGAAAAGTCGTTTGTTGTTTTAATTCTGGAAGTTCTGGTGTTTCTACTACATTTTCTCGTAATGTTTACCCACCTAATCCACCTTAAATGCTCCCCCCCCCCGGTGGGTCAGTGGTAAGTTTACGGATTTAAAACGCTAAAATCCGGGATTAGATACCATTGAGTAGCTTTGAACTGAAAAAAAAACACACATAACCACACTAATTCAGTGACTTACAAACGAAAATAATTCAATTGATAAAATATACACACTAGGAAATAAATGGACCAACGTATTAAGCATTAATAATTTCCAAATGTCTGAATTGTTGAAGACAAAATTCAGTTATCTGGTGAGAATTTTTTGCTTCCAAAGCAAAAACTATTTATCTATACCGGACTTATTTCATTTTAACCCAATCTATGTTGTGCAAGAAAGAAAAATATATTTATTTTACGTGTTTTTTGTTTTTTAGATGTTTACACTGCAGGGGGCAGCAGTGTTGCACAATACAATTGTATTTAAAGGAAGGTTGTAATGTAATCCATATACAAATAAATTTAATGTAGAGTGCCCAGTGGAAACTGTCTCAATAAAAATCGATTCTTCAATGAGGGGCGTTTATCATTTCATGTAATATCCATGGAATTTATTTCACAAAACTTTTATGTCAAAGGCAGCCATGCGTGCTCCGTTAGCCTTGTTTTACCTCTTTCAGTCAGGAGTAATTTGTGTTTCTAACACATCTGCATGATAAGCTGTTGTCCAGGTCATTTATCAGCGACTTCTAGAAAGGCTAATACGAAGCCATAAAGTCTGTCGACACTAATGGAGCATCTGTCTCACAGAAAACAGTGGAGAAGGGCGTTCATTACTAAAGTTGGTGCAGACGTAAGCAGCCTCATTCCTTCTACTATTTCACAGCATTTCTCGCTATGACCCAGCCAAGTCGCTGGACAGACAGCAAGCCGATCAACGAAAGTTTCTCAGTCAAGAAACCATGCTGACAGATCGTTTAACAGCAGTGCTTCTCTAATAAGGCCGCGGCCAGCGGAAAATCGGTTCTGGAAACATTGCAATGCACGCTCCGACAGATTACCCGCACCATTTCACGCTCGACTCGCTAGTAGCGGCATCGATCCCAAGGCCAGGCTGGTCAGAACACCGACTGCTTACAGATGAGCGGCGCGGCGACTGTCAGAGCTTCCTGGCAGGCTTAATTTGGTGGTCATGCCCTAACGCCGTAATACAGTACGACATATTTAATGTAATTTTCTAATTGCACACCCGCCGTGCGTAGAGCTTGATTGTGAACCGTTGAGCAAACAGTGGCGCGTGTAATCAAGGCAGTCCCCACATTATCGTAAATCCACTTAGTTCGATCGATCACCGCAGTGAACAAAACGTCAAACGGCACTTAATTAAATCTAAGTGCCCATTTCAGCCAAATTCAATGAGGCCAATGAATACGCGCGTGACGCGGTAATCAAAGATGAGGGGAAGGCCCGGGAGGTTTTCGGCTGGAAAGCACAGCCCCACCCCTGGGGCTAGTGCCTGACTTCATCCCTTGACTGAGCAATGAAAGCGATAAAAGTGGCGAAAACCACGTCTCATCGTTAGCATTTATTTCCCCTGCCCATCTGGTACCGCTGAAGCCTGAACTTGTAAAATAAACTGATTACACACAAACGGCGTGTTCACTAGATAGCTGTAGATTAACGAGTTTTGTTAGGCGGAGACACAGAATGAAAACTTTCACTGTAGTTAAAAAGCTAATTTTTTGTTGTTGTTTTAATCCGGTGAAGATGTGACATAAAAAGTAAAATTATGAAGCTATTTTAATTAAATTCACATAACAATGATTGAATTACTTTAGTATATCTGCTTTATCTTCTTATGAAAAAAAAATCTGGAAAGTTGGTCGACTTTACTTACCACAGATTTTCACTTATCGAATTTTAAACTGTATAAAAGGTTTATTCTAAATTATAAATCTGCTTTGAATTTAAGAGTAATTCAAATTTTCAATAATACTTTATATACGTTTATGTAAAAACATAAGTGTACAGATCAATTCACAGAGAAACTGAATGTGATTGAGCCAGCCATTTTTTTCTTCTTCAGGGCAATGGGGTGGCGGATGTGTGTAAAATTATATGTTTTTCCAACAGTTGTTTTTTTAGGATCAAGAAATCCTTCAAGGCATACCATATCGACATCTTCATTTATTTGGCCTCCGACAGAACGATCCAAGAAAATACAAATTGTACTTGTTTTATTACAGAAGTGATAATAAGAAAAGTTCCTGTAATCCTCGAATTTTTTTATGAACTTAAAACTTCAATACTCACATAAGTAACTACAGCTACACGAAAAGAAATCAATGAAAAGTTGACGTTAAGTTTATTAATACATAATGTTTCAGTGACTTATATATGACAGCTTTATCTTCGTAATCAATTAGTCTCAATCGAAAAAAAAATTATTTTCAGTTTTCTATCAAAAGAGGTTTTTAATTCCGGGAAGAGGGGGGGTGGGAGCTGGCATAGCCTGTCGTGTCCTGGTGGTTAGAGTACTCGATTCGTAATCTTCAATTTGGGGGTTCGAATCCTGTCACCGAACGTGCTTGTCCTTTCAGCCGTGGGGATGTTATAACCTGACGACAAATTTCATTATTTGTTGGTAAAGAGTTGGCGGTAGGTGGTGTTGTCAACATTAGGGACGCCAAATAGCCCTAGAGTAGCTTTGGGCAAAATTCAACAAATAAAACAAAATCATTTCGAAAACTATCACAGGGTGTTCGCAATGCTAATTCGTGTTCATGAAAATTACTATCGTGGGCTAATGATTTCTTTATATTTTTCACCAGTCACTCTATTAATCGATTGAATATAGTCACATTTAATAAACACATAACCATTTACGTCTGTAGTTTTTAACAATTATGAACATTTTGTTCTGTTTACTTATATGCTAAAGCCTCCCATTCCATGTCTATTTTAGAAGTCATACTGTCACAATCAAACTATGATGACTAGGCGAGAAAACCGGTGAATGCAAAATAAATCAACATTAAAGATGCAAAGTTTTTTTTTCTATTTTCACTCATCCTACACACACGTGACTTTCTGCTTCAATCAAAACAAAGTACGGCCGAATGCGGAATTCTTAACGAGACGAGATGAAAGAAAACGACTCTGAATTACTCGGTTTGAATACACTAATCCATATTTGTATCAAAACAATGCAGTCTTTATTTCTCGTGAGCTTCTGTGTGTGTGTGTGTGTGTACAGCAGTTAGCTATGCCTCCTGTAGTTAAAGTTTTCTTCCTATGGCAAAAAGCGCATTTACTTTTTTTTTCCAATCTTTGCCTTATAAACTTGTCTTCTTTGCATCTTTTAAACTTCTGTCTTCTCTCCAAGGGACCTGATCATCGTTAGCCTAACTAAACCCTTCGTTTGATTTCCACTTCAACGAAAATCTGTATATTTCTGTCCAATAGAAGTACCTTGACGTTATTCGATTAAGAAAACCCGGGTGAAAGTTATGCTGATTTTACGAAGAAACAAGAACAAAAAAAGCAGGCTCTGATGAAACAGGCAGCGGATACATTGTTATGCACGCTCGGTGATTGTAATCAAATAAAAACGTTTGAAAAAGTGCATCAGATTCTGCGTTTTTTTAATGTTTGCTGGAAAATAGATCTTGTGGTAGTTTATCAGTACAATATTTCTGGAAGTTTAATACTTTCCATATTAAATACATAAATGTATTATGAATCCATAAAGTTATCTTCAACTAAAAATGAAACTAATTAGAGTAATTCATTTTACTGTTAATGTCAGATATATGTAAAAGCCAAATTACGGTATCATACAGAAACACTGGGATCGATTTTATCATTATGTAAAATATTTCTTGAAATACGTACATAATTAATTGTCCAGTAAATCTAAAGCTCAGTAAATAAAACAAGAACATTATTTGCGAAATTTCATCTGTTTTGTTTCTAAGAAAATAATGTTGAAACTTTATTCATTAAATAATTTTTCTGTTTGAAAAAAAAAAAAACTTTCCAGAGTTTCCAAATAGACATTATTCAGAGCTTTCCTTACATTCACGTACACTTCACAAGATATTAGTGATAGTTCGGTATGTTCGGACTGTGAATCCGAGGTTTTACGGTTCGTGAAATGTTGCCGCTAAAACACTATCCCACTGTTCGATCTGAGGATACACTAACAGTTCAAAATTAGGAAGGTTATTATGACAGAAAGACTAGTGGTAATACCAAATTATCTTAGTCCCCCCCCCCCGTTTTACAGTGTCCAAATTAAAACTAAGAACTTCCAGTTCTCGGTTTTGGGTAGACTTAATCTAATGAAGTTAACTAAGTAACCGTGTAGCCCATGCAGAAATTATTAGTTTTCATTCATTAATTATATGTCTTTTACTTTCGTGTTGAACTAAACACTGAAAAAAAGGTTCTGATTCTATGACTTACTTGAATTTACCACTCATTTTGTTTTTTCGAGCAAAGTCACATTGGGCTATCTGCTGTATCCACCGCGGGGAATCGAACCCCGAATTTTAGCGTTGTAAGTCTATAGGCTTGCCGTTGTCCCACCGGGGGACTACCACTTATTTAAATTGTATAAAATCAGATAATAAATCATCGATAACCTGTTTCCCCAACAAGATATTACCTCTCACCCAATACCAATAACCAGTTTGTGTGAAATATAAATTCCACCGTTTATCAAGCTTATTGTATTTGAAGATATAGAACCGACTTGTAAAATCTGTTTACAAAATTATACACGGATAGTTTCCATTTATTTTCAGAGTCTAACTTTCAGTACTTCTGATCAGTTAGGTTTAGGATTAAACAATTTAATTTCGAAAAATTAACTTAATGTATAATTCATTGTATTTAATCTCATTAAGGTTTATTTCAGATTATATTGCAAATCAAAATAGGATTATTTGAAACAGGTTAGTACTAACATAGGGATCAATAAAATGTCATGGTTTCAATGTCACTCTAAACATCATAACACCCTCCTCTTCTGCAACATTTGTGGTATTTATGTTGTTTCCATGCCTTGTTACACTACAAGCTGATACACTTTATATTAACGCTTGGGTTTATAAAACACACACACACAAAGTTGATAAAACTCTTCGTGTTATTACCATTATTAATTTCTTCAGTATTTCAGCAAGTTATTATTACTCCTCTTCTTCCACCATATTTGTCGTGTAAACGAAGAAATCAGTTATCTTTTATATTGAAAAACGTTGGGAAGCGTTTGACTCTGATCTTACGCTACCCTTCATTATTCGACCATGTCTTATATAATAATATAATTGTGCATGATTATATCTAACAGCATTCTTAATACACTACGATTACACTGTTATAGTGACAAAGTTATAATGTACATAGTTATATCTAACA
This sequence comes from Limulus polyphemus, assembly GCF_000517525.1. Classification (NCBI taxonomy): domain Eukaryota; kingdom Metazoa; phylum Arthropoda; class Merostomata; order Xiphosura; family Limulidae; genus Limulus; species Limulus polyphemus. The sequence continues at coordinate 29,142 of NW_013666116.1, read as the reverse complement.
TAATTCTTAATACACTACGACTACACTGTTATAGTGACAAAGTTAAAATGTACATAGTTATATCTAACATAATTCTTAATACACTACGACTACACTGTTATAGTGAGAAAGTTAAAATGTACATAGTTATATCTAACAGCATTGTTAATACACTACGACTACACTGTTATAGTGACAAAGTTATAATGTACATAGTTATATCTAACAGCATTCTTAATACACTACGACTACACTGTTATAGTGACAAAGTTATAATGTACATAGTTATATCTAACAGC